>NC_081569.1:142815554-142941399 GCF_022355385.1 Mustela nigripes
GGCCGCCTACGCCGAGAGCTACCACGAGCACTTCGCGGCGCAGCTGGCGGCCATGGCGCAGTTCGAGCTGTGCGAGCGCGACACCTACATGCTGCTCGTCTGGGTGCAGAACCTCTACCCCAAGTGAGCGCGGGGAGCCTCGGGCCCCGGAGTCGGGGGTGGGAGCGGGGCCGGCGCTCGGGGCGCTTTGCGCCGGGGACCCTCAGCCGCATTCCACAGTGAGGGGAAACTGAGGCACGGGGCGCGGCAGGGACTTCGTCCTTCGTTCCCGAGCTCCCAGTCTGAGGAGGGGGCGAGGCGGGGCACCATCCAGAGCAGGAAGGGCGGTGGCGGTGGCTGGGAGCCTCCAGCAGGGGCCCTGAGGAGACGACGTGGAGGAAGCCATCCCCGAGGCGGTGCAGGAGGAAGAGGAACCAAATTCTGCTGCGGGAAGGAAGAGAGGCGGGCAGGGGAGGGGAGAAGGCAGGCCTGGAAGTCGGTGGAGGGAGGATGCTGTTCCCAACCCGGGGAGCCGTCCTGCAGCGCCCGGGGCTGAGCGCAGACACCTGGGAGTTGTGCAGAGTGCCCGGGCGTCCCAGCGCTCCCAGGCCGCACAGAAGAGGGGCAGAGCAGGGCCCTGTGGCCCTTGTGCAGGGTCACCTGGTGAACCCAAGGCAGAACTGGGTTCAAGGCCCAGGGCTCCTTGGGTGGGAGGCTGGCTCTGCCAACAGAGTGCCTCAGGCACCCTCTGATTCACCCCGACCCCCTGGGGTCCTGAGCACACCTGTCACTTACCCATGCTCCCTGAGGAGTGCGGTGCTGGGTGGAAATGCCCAGGGCACCAGAGGCTGGGGGTTCCTGTGCGGGCCAACTCCAGCCCCCAGAATAAAGTCTGCAGGAAGCCTGGAGGTACAGACTGTGAGAAGCGTCTAAGGGCCTCGGAGACACATCTGGGTGGCCAGTGGTCTCACGGGATGCTGCTGGTGGCTCAGCCTCCAGCAAGGGGCCAGAGGGAGGGCGCCGCGGGGCTGGTGGGTGAGTCAGCAGGGCACAGGGAAACTGGCGGAGGGCAGGGGCTGCGGGCAGGGAAACTGGCTAGTCGGGAGCCAGTTTTTCTTAGCTTATTCTGACTCACCAGGAAATACTGGGCATTTGCACCTCAGTCTTCCTGTCCCAGTGACCTCAGGCCTTTGGGCCTGGGGCCCACTGGGGTCGGCATAGCAGGAAACTGAGGCCAGCCCGGCAGAGTCCTGGAGAGAGGGAGTCCCACGGGTTGCCGTCGAGCCCTGTGTGGCCGGAGTGGCCAGAATACAGGGAGGAAAGGGTCCCCAGCACAGCCAGGCTGGGAGAAGGGCGAGAGGCCCCTTCTTGAGTGTCCAGGCAGACAAAGGCCCCCGAGGAAGTGCCAGGGAGGGCTGGGCCGTCCCTGGGGCTCCCGGATCCCACACAGGCGCCACAAGAACTAGTAGCTGGGGTGGGGCAGCCCTTCCTGCCTGCGCTGACCCGCCCTCGGGGGGCAGCAGGGCCGGCCAGGGGGTGCTGGTGCAGGGTAGGCAGGACACCCGAGGCCAGGGGGCCTGGAGTGCAGTGAGGGAATGGGGTAGGGACAGGGTGGAGATCCAGCGGCCAGTCTTGTCTGTGGGAGCTGGAGGCCTTGTGGCAGGGAGGGGGCCGGACTCCCAAGGCTGTCAGGTCTGCTGGGCGAAGGGAGTGCTGCTGGGGCCGGAGAGTGGGTCCCCACTGCCGCCAGGCGAGAGATGGTGGTGCTTGGCATTGGGCAGCGTGGCTCGAGGCCGATCTGCTTCAGTAGGAGGGGATGGCGGGAAACGAGAGGGTCCCAGCTGAGCAGATCCGGCCCCATCAGCCGAGACAGAGAAGCAGGGCGGGCGGAGGGCCATCAAGTTCTGGGGCCGACAGAGACAGAGGCCAAGAAGGCGGGCTCTGGATGAGCCGCGGTGCTGGGCAGGGGCAGTCTTCCTCACGCCAGCCCCCCTGTGCCCTCAGTGACATCATCAACAGCCCCAAGCTGGCAGGAGAGCTGCAGAGAGTCCAGCTGGGGAGCCTTCTGCCCCCCCGGCAGATCCGGCTGCTGGAGGCCACGTTCTTGTCCAACGAGGTGGTGAGTCCGTGCTGCGCTAGGGCCGGGGCCAGGGCCGGTTAGGAAGGACGCTCGGGGAGGCTCAGGGTTGGGCGGGACACCAGCCAGGGGCTTGACAGGGACTCCGGTGTGGGCAGGGCCGCTGGGCTCTGCGCTGCCCTGACCCTCCTCTCCCGCCCCCAGGCCAGTGTGAGGGAGCTGATGGCCCGCGCCCTGCAGCTGGAGTCACAGCGCTGGGCCCAGGATGTGGCTCCCCAGAGGCTGGACGGCCACTGCCACAGCGAACTGGCCATCGACATCATCCAGGTGCTGCGGGCCGCCCGGTGTGCGTGTCTGCGGGTGTCCGCTCTGAGCGCCGCTCCGCCTTGTGCCAGCGCCTCCCCTCCCCTGGTCTCAGCTCACCCTTCCCCCCTGCAGATCATCTCCCAGGGCCAGGCCAAGGCCGAGAGCATCACCCTGGACCTGGGCATGCAGATAAAGCACGTGCTGCTGCTGGAGCTGGCTGCGTTCCTGAGGAGGTGGGTGTCACCTGCGGGTGCCTGCAGGGGTGGGGGGCTGGGGGTGGTCCCTGTGGCCACTTCTCTCAGAGCCACCTGTGCTCCCTCGCGTCCAAGCTACATCAGCGTCCCCTTCCTGCCTCTGGAGTGTCTGTCACTAGGAGCAGGAGTCCTTCCGTCCTCCCCAAACCTTCCACCCGAGCCCTGAGAGCCTCAGATGATCCTGCCTGGAGCAGGAAGCCCCCAGCTGCAAAGACGATGCCCCCCGGAGGACTGAGGCCTGGCCTCCCTGGCCCTGGTGCTAGGGGGCTCCAGCCCTCCGTTTCTCTAGGCTGCCTCTCTCCCCGCCTCCGGGGTCTCCTGCATCTACCCATTGACTCCCCTACACCCTTCCTGGCTTCCTGCTGTAGAAGGATCTGAGGGGAGGAGTAGGGGCAGCAGGAGCTCTGCAGGGTCCTTGGCTCCTCTGACCTTGGCCTGTCAAGCTAGTTACACGATGCTTAGGGGCTGGCAACCCCTCCCTGGGCTGCTGGGAGCCTGCTAATCGGAAACGCACTCTCTAGGCCTTTGGGGGGGGGGGGGCGGCGGGACAGGGTAGGAGGCAGGCCCAAGGCTGCTATTGTCGCAGTGTTTGTGCTGGGCCTTGCATGTGCCCCTTCCGGTTTCACCAGCTACCAGCGAGCCTTTGATGACTTTCTGGAGAGAGGCAGACAGCTGAGAAATTACAGGGGCAATGTTATCGCCAACATCAACAACTGCCTGTCCCTCCGGTAAGGGGGTGAGGGTGCTCCGATGGGTGTGTGGGAGCGGGACTCCCTGGGCCTGCCCATTGGCTGGGAGGGGGAGGGGAGGCCCAGCCCAAGCAAAGCCGGGATCACGGAGCACCTGGCTGTGAGGAATGGGGTCTGTAAGGTCTGTAGGGGCGGCAGCAAATATCTTTCAGGTGCTGCTGGGTCAAGCATTCACGCAAAGGCTCTATGCCTTATTTGTTTCTTGTAGGGCCCCTAGGAAATGGATGCGGAGGCCGTGTCCGTTAGGCAAATGGAATTAAGAGCAGGTGGTGGCAGGTGTTCCTGGGGGTGGGAAGCCTGAGCGCCGCCCCCCAGAGCAGGGATGGCATGGTCCGGACGTGCTTCCGTAGGGAAGGGGGAGTCACGGAGGGTTCTGCAGTGGGGAGAGGGTTTAGGAAGATTGGCTTAGGGCCAGTGGGCACTCTGGGTGGGAGACTCTGGTCTGGACAGGGCTGGTGTGATCTCTCTGCTCCGTCTGTGTCCTTTCAGGACATCCGTGGAGCACAAGTGGCAGAACCCACAGGATCTCCCGGGCCGCCTGCTGGACCCCCTGAGTGAGCTCAAGAGTCACGGCTTTGACACCCTGCTCCAGCGCCTGTTTGGGGACCTGAAGGTACTGGAGCCTCCCCAGGGAGCCTGCCGAGCTTAGCGTTGGCGGGGAGACGAAGGGAGAGACCGGGAAGGGGGAGATGGCAGACGCAGGCCCAGGTGACGGGGGCCACTGAGCAGTTTTGACCTTGTCCCCACCCCTTCAGCCTGGGCTTGGCCTCACAGGGGCCCCTTGGGCTGGGAACCCGCAGAGGAGGCTTCGTGCCCCTCCCCGCACAGAGACTCAGCCCAGGCCTGTGCATTCCTTCTCCCGCTGTCCCTAGACCTGTCTGCACCCCATCCCCGCCCCATGACTCCCTTCCAGCGGGGATGCACAGAGCCTTTGGCAGCCGCGGCCCCATCTGCCATGGACCAAGGAGTCCACAGAAACCCCTTGGCTCCCTTAGCAGAGAGGGAGGCAGGGGTCCCCGGAGGGAAGGAGTAGGCCCTCCCTGCCTGCTTTCCACGGGAGCCTGCCCTGTCCCTACTGCCCAAGGCAGAAGGCTATGCGTAACCAGCCGGGCGTGAAGGCCGGGCGGTGACCCCTGATGACTTGGCACAGGTCCTCACAGGCCCAGCCAAGCACAAGACCTTATTTATGCAAGAATTTATTTATTTCAGAGCGAGGGGAAGGAAAAGGCCTCGAGGCCGGCAGGTGGCCTCCCGGCCCCAGAGTGGCAGCTGGTTGACCTTAGAGATGGGAGCAGGGGCCCTGTCTCCGCTTCTGGTCTGGGAACAGGGCCCGAGTTCCGCCCCGGTGCCTCGGGGTCCCGAGTCCTTGGGTCCCCCCTTGCCCCTGCACCAGGCTGTATGTGTGTCGCCGTGCGTGTGTCTGTGGGGTGTGACCAGACATCCTGCCTCTCTCCCGTCACAGCCGCTGTTCAAGAAGTTCACGCAGACCCGCTGGGCGGCCCCGGAGCAGACCCTGGAGGAAATCCTCTCCACCGTGGCCGACAGGCTGCCCGAGTTCTCGGAGCTGCTCGACTGTTTCCGGGAGGTGAGGCGGTGCTGGGCTGGGGGTTGGGCCTGGCAGGGGAGGGGGACAGAGGGATGGGGACGGTCTGGACACGCACCCTAACACAGGTGCCAGGCACACCTGCAAACACACACGCACGCTCACACGCGAGCGCACATATGCCTCTGCCCCTCCCTGGACTCCCAGCTTCGGGGCTCAGAGGGAAGGGGGTGAGCTCCCCGCCAGCGGCGGCTCACCCGGCCCTGCCCGCTCTCCCTTCCAGGAGCTCGTGGAGGTTGTGCACCTGCACCTGGTGAAGGAGTACATCACCCGCCTCAGCAAGCGGAGCCTGGTCCTCAAGACGGTGGAGCAGCAGCAGCAGCTGGCCGGGCACATCCTGGCCAACGACGACGCCATCCAGCGCTTCTGCGCCCAGAACGTGCGTAGGCTCCTGCCTGCCCCTCCCCCAAGTCCTGCAGGGCCCCCCCCTTACCCCCGCCCACTGGAGCAGTTCTGACCTGGACACCTCTGGGACCTCAGGGGGCCCCTCCGGGAAGGGGCGGCCTGCTCCAACCAGACCTATGTCCGCAGGGCTCCTCGGCGACCTGGCTGCATCACGCCCTCCCCAAGCTCGCCGAGATTATCCGCCTGCAGGACCCCAGTGCCATCAAGATTGAGGTGGCCACTTATGCTACCTGGTACCCCGACTTCAGGTGAGAGCCAGGGCACCGCAAGACAGCGCTGTCCGCAAGGCCCTGCTGGCGCTGGCCAGAGCCTGGGGGATCTGGTCTCGGGGCTGCGGGGCTGCGGGGCTGATTCCAGTCCCAGCTGGTAACCCCGGCGGAGGGCTGGCCGAGCACTGGACACTGTGCTCAGACGTTTACAGTGTCGCATTCACTGGAAGCACACTCCAGCCTTACAAAGGGGATGCTTTTCGTTCCCACCCTGCAGAGGAGGCCTGGAAAGCTTCAGGAAGGTGTCTGAGGTGACACAGCTAGCCAGGGGTAAAGCCAAGATGCCAAAGCCAGGTCCCCTGGCCCCACAGTCCATGCCTTTAGCCTGATCTGATACTGCCCCTTAGAGGGGAAATCGAGAGCAGAAACACGAGGGACTTGCTGGAAGCCTTGCTAAGCTGGGGTCCACGCCTGGGGTCAGCCTGGGGGTCATCAGAGTGGAGGCTTACCCCCCAACCTACGATCCGGTGAGCTAGGGTGACTCTGTCTAGGCGGAGTCCTCTGACGTGGTAGGGAAAGTTCAAGCAGTCTTGAGTTGGAGGACCTACCCAGTCCGGCCTAGTCTAGCCTCTTTTTGATCCCCCCCGTCCATCCCCCTGCCCATCCGTCCACCCGTAAGACACCCGTCCACTCATCTCCCCATTCATGGATCTGTCCATCCACCTGCTCCCGCCTTCTGCCCAAACATCCGTCTGTCCATCCCCCCACTCATCCCTCCGTCCGCTCATGCACCTACCGCCCATCCCCCACCCGCCCATCCTACCCATTACTAAGTAGTTTCCCACTAAGTGCTGGGCTCTGTTGTAAGTACTGGGATACAATGAAGCATAAGACAGACCAGGTCTCAGTCCTCTCTTGTGTAGCTTACGGCCTAATGAGGGTTAATAATAATGAGTAACCAGGAAAAGAAACAGTTATGAGCTGTAAAGATTATTTAAGCAAGGTTGTGAGGGCAGGAGGTGCTGACTTCAGAGATGGGAAATCTCGGGGGCAGTGACACTTTCACTGAGGCCCAAAGTGTGAGAAGGAGCTGCTCGTCACCGGAGCATGGGGAAGAACATTTCAGGGGGAACAGCCAGTGCGAAGACCTGAGGCAGCAGGTGTTTGGTGCACTCTAGGGAAGGACCAGTGTCCAGGGCTGCTGGAGCACGGTGGGGAAAGGAGACTTCGACCCCCTCGTGGGCAGGGGCTAGGCTGCAGGGCCCTTGTGGCTTGGGCGAGGGGTCTGGGGAGCTGGGAAGCGGCATGAGTAGGGGTGTTGGGGACGAGCCTGGACTGACGGATGCTCTCCTCACCAGCAAAGGCCACCTGAGTGCCATCTTGGCCATCAAGGGCAACTTGTCAAGCAGCGAGGTCAGGAGCATCCGAAGCATCCTGGACGTCAGCGTGGGGGTGCACCAGGCCTCCAAGCCCCTATTTTCACTTATAAAGGTCGGTTAGCTTTCCCTGCGGCCTGGCCTATTCTGGAGCCCCCAGCGAGCATCGGACACCACCCCCTTGGTGGGCAACCGCCCCACTTCACGGCCCCTCCACAGGCTTCATGCCTCCTGCTGCTGCTTCTGCCCAGCCTTGGCTAAGGCGTGAGCCCCTGGGCAGCTGGACTGGATAGGCCCATGCGGGCAGGGGCGCGATCGTGGGGAGGCCATGAGTTCATCCCCGAGAAACTCCTTGTAAATGACGATTGATCGTGTGTGTACTAAAGGGGGGAGCCAGGAGGGAGAGTGGCCCAGAGATCCCGGGTTACTTCCCATCCAGGGGGCCCCTCCACAGTCGTAACTGTCCTCCTCGTGGCTGGCCTGCGCACCTTCCCAGCTGCCAAGTGCTGAGCCTTGCCCATCCTGCCTCCTCTGGCCCAGGACAGTGAGTGGGGATCAGTGTGTCCTCGGAAGCGAAGGCAGAGCTAGAAAGAAGAAAACAATGAACTCTTATCTGGACCCTGGACCTCCTGGGTCTTCCACGCAGGGATAGGCGGGGGCCCTCCGTGGGACCTCTACCTGGAAGTCAGCCTGAGGTCTGGGCAGGGCTGACTTGACCTCTGACCCCCTGGCCTCTGGGTCAGTGTCCTCTTGCACATTTCCACAAACGTGGTGGTTGAATCCAAAACTTAGCTTTCAGCCCTGGAGGTCAGAAGTCCAACGCAGGTCTCATGGGCTAAAGCCAAGGTGTCAGTAGGGCTGGTTCCTTCTGGAAGGTTCCGGGGGGATTTTCCTTGCTTCTCCTGATCTTTAGAGGCTGTCTGTATTCCCTGGCCCGTGGCTCCCTCCATCTTCAAAGCCAGCAGGAGCCAGTCAAATCTTTTCACACTGCAGACCTCAGACCTCCACTCCTGCACCCCCCCCCCACTTTTAAGGACCCTTTTGTTGACCTTTGCCCCACCCAGATGATACAGGATCAGCCCCTGTTTTAGGGTTAGCTGATTAGCAGCCTTACCCCACCTGTAACCTCAGGCACTTTGCCACAGACCCTGATGTGATCACAGGTGGCAGGTGTAGGGCGTGGGCTTGTGGGGGGCGGGGCATGATTTGCCCCTGGCCTCCAGCCCCCAATGGTGCCTTAGCCCACCCCGGGAAAACGTGGCTCCAGGAACTTGCCTAGACCTCTGTTGACCCACGAGGCCCCCTGAGCCTTAGGGCGGGTCTCAGCCGTGTGCCCCTGAGCTTGCTGAGATGGGGTCTGGAGCCAGTGCCCTTGGGCTTGTCCCCACCCCCACCCCCCCACTTTCCAGGTACTGTGGTCAGGAACTGGCCCATGTAAATGGTGCACAAGGGCCTTTGTACATTTGTAGAAATTCGTGTGGTTTATGTTGTTAATATTATTTTTGATAGTACTGCTTTTATACATATGTACTCAGGACAGGGTCTGAGTTTTTATAGCTTAATATAAAACTGATTTCCAAAGTGGCTTGGAGTGATTTATTTGGGGAACAGGAAGGGACAGCGGTGACTTTCTCAGCCTCCTGGGCCTGGGAAATCCTGTCTCCCAGGATCTGTGTCAGACCCCCTGTGAGTCCAGCCTATGGTGCCTCTTCCCCCTTGAGCTTTGGGGGCCGGCTCTGCCTATGGGGCCCTGCCGGTCATTTACTCTTCTGTGCCTCAGTTTCCTTACCTGTAAACAGGGGACCATAAGCCCCTTTGGTCTCCCCTACACACCTTCTGAGGAGGGGGGAGGAGGGGGTGGACCTCAGACAGTCCCTTCAAGCTCACTCACAGGACCCAGTGGGAACCTACCCTTCTATTTCTGGAACCGACCTTACAAAGCTGCAGCTGTGGTCGGAGGAGCCGCACAGTCTGTCTCCAGAGACGGCCCAGCTCACCTGCACACTAGTTCACCTGGTCCAGGATTTGGAGAGGAGCCGAGTCCCTAAGGACCAGACCCCCTCCATTCCACACGGCTGAGGGAGGGGCCCCACAGAGCCACAGGTGGCATCTGGGGTTCTGGGGGCCCTTTCAGCCAGTTCCAGTGGAGGGGGAGGGGCTGGATCAGCCTGGCAGTGGGGAGCAGGGACTGGGACCTGGGATCCTCCTCCCCCTCCACTCAGCTGGGCCCACAGGTCTACAGGGGCAGCAGGAGTGGGGGTTGGGGAGTGAGGGGCGGGGGCAGGGGCGGGGGGTGCTAGGGCTGCCAGGGCCAGTGCACTCTTCCCCCTCAGTACTGGCCACAGGGAGTGAAGGCGCCCAGAACCAGCTTTAGACTCCTCTGCCCAGGCTGACCTGATAGACCTAAAGACAGGAAAGGCTGGCGAGCCAGGACCCCAGACTGGCTGTAGCTGCAGGGGTGGGGGTCTTCAGAGCACGGGCGGGGGGCGAGGACCCCAGAGCCCCACCTCTGCCCCACCCCCACCCCACCCCCTTGGACAGGCAGAGCTCCAGGAGGAATGAGGAACAGGCCTCAAAGGGGACTAGAAGGCGCACAAGGGACAGGAGGTCACAGGCTGTGCTACCCTCAAGGGTTCCACTTCAGGAACTTCCCTGTCCTTCCCCCTCCTCCCCCCACGGGAAAATCCCCTTAGGGGAAGGATCCAACCCCAGTGGAGGAGTGAGTCACCAGGCTCAGGGCACTGAGGGGACAGCCTGAACAGGAGGTGGCCACCTGCTCTAAGTTCATACGTGGACACGGGGCCCTGTGAATGGGAAGGGAATCCGTAGTCAGTCGGGTCACCAGCCCTGAGGCGGCCCTCCGACCCTCCCCCATCCCCGCTGGGGGCGGGACAGTGGGGAGAGCTGGCCAAGACCGCCCAGAAGGGCTGACATTCGGTGCACAAGACACAGAGCAAGCAAACAACCAGTTCAGGTCCAAGCGCAGTGGGGTGATGGGGTGGGAGTGACTCACAGAGACTGAGGCCGGTTACAGTCGGCAGCTCCTGCTCCGGCCCGGCCGTGAGGCTGCTCACCCGGGAGGAGACGGTTTGTTTGGGACCCCAGACTTGACCAGACCCCGCACACAGACCTGGACAGAGCCGTGCAGGGGAGGGAACAGAGGGGGCAGAGGGTAGGGCGGGGGGTGCTGGAAGGGCTCCAGTTGGAGGGAAAGAGCCAGCCGGAGGGAAAGAGCACCGGGGTTGGGGGGGGGACGTGAAGGTGGCACGCAGGGGTCTGAGAACCCCGGATGGGGCTGGGAGTTGGGCTTCACTCCAGCCGTGGAAGCGCTGAGGGTTTTGAAGAGGCAGCTTGGACTGATGGGACATTGGACTCAGAAAGAGCCTTCCGGGGGCGCCTGGAGGACAGAGGGCAGTGGGGAGGCCGGGAGACCCTTTAAGGGACGCTGGTGTTGCCCGGGGAGATGATGTGGTCAAGGAGGGCTGCGAAGCGGGGGGGTCGGAGTTGGCTGCTGAAGTGAGAGAAGACGCGAGCCCCTAAGCAAACCAGGGGACAGTGGTGTCCTCTCCCGGAGGAGGAGGGCCTGAGGAGAACAGGAGGAGGCCCGGGGAGAGACTTGGGGAGTGACGTTTGAAAGGTCTGCGGAAAGAGTACGTCTCTCCTTAGATTGTCCAAGACCCAAGTGGGTGACGAGAGTCTGCGTGGCGAGGCTGACAGCCATCGGCCACTGTCGCTCGCCGTGCTGGGAGGGCCGTCTTACCCAGCACCTACGGAGGGCTGTCTGGCAGCATGGGTCGCGTCAACAAAACCTCTGGGAACCAGCCATTTATCTGACAAATAAAATCTTTTAAAAGATTTTATTTGTCAGAGAGAGAGCACGCGCGCACAAAGAGAGGGAGAGTCAGCGGCACAGGGAGAAGCAGGCTCCCCACTGAGCAGGGAGCTCAGTACAGGCCCCTGGGATCATGACCTGAGCCGAAGGCAGACACTTAACCGACTGGGCCACCCAGGCGCCCCTCCAGGAACCAATCTCATCCACACTCTAATATTCACGCCTAGCGATGCAGGTACCAGGCCGGTCACCGTGTAGTAGCAAAGTGCTGGAAACGCCCCACCTGTCCATCAGTAGCCCTCGGCCACCAGACAGCGGGGAACGATACAGCTGCACGGAAGCCTGAGGAAGCTCCCTCTGTCCTGGTGTGGAAATCATTCCAATACAGAATGTCCTAGAGAGACAAGCACAATGCAGAGCAGTTTGCGGTGTGTTGCATCCAAATAAACAAAAGTGGGGAAAGATACAGAGAGAATTTGGTACCTTACACATCACATATATTCATTTGTATTTGCCTGTGTGTGCATTAAAGCAGCCTGGAAGAATACACCAGAAACTAATAAGAGCGATTACTTGTGAGTGTGTGGGCACACAGGGGCGTGCATGCGTGTGCGCGCGTGTGTGTGTGCGGGTGTGCGCACCAGGAATGGGGAAGGAGAGAGCAGGAGGTAAGAGAGCGATGGGGAGGGGGACAGACTGGGAAGGAGCTAGTTCACCATATATCCCATTTTAAATTTTTATTACTGAGCCACATGAATGTGTTACACATCCACATTCTATAATCTGACATTTATTTGAGGATGGAAGCCAGTGTGGTGGGGGGCTCGAGGGGAGAGGAGATGAGGTCCGGGGTCTCTGGTGTGGGATTGTCCATCAAGGTCAAGTACCCTTTCAGGTGGGTTCATCTGCAGCCTGAGATTTTCTGCAGCCAAGTTCAGTGCTCGGGAGTCCACCCGGGGTTCCAGAGCTGGGTTTAACTGAGAACAGGGCTTTGGTCAGGCGGTCCAACCAGGGGTGAGCAGAGCTACAGCATGGAGAGGAGCTCGTGGAGAGGTCACGGCCATGTCCTGGGGGCTGGGCAGGCAGGGGGTGCTGTGGAATCAGACTGGGTCAGAGGAGGGTCAGGTGGGGGACTGCTGGGGTAGAGTCACAGCAGGGAGGGAGTGCCAGGCCAGAGGGCTGGGGCCACTGAGGAGGACCCCCGCAGCAGCCGAGGTCACGGAAGTGATGCGGTCGCTGAGGACCGGGGCTGGGGGAGGAGAGTAGGACCTTGGGACGGTGTGCTGACACGGGGAGTGCTGAGGGCTCCAGGAAGCAGGAGGCAGCCTGTGGATGCAGAAGGCCCCAAGAACACTGACGGAATCATGGGGTAGGTGACTTCTGAGGATGCGGGGGGGAGACGCAGCAGTGAGGGCAGCAGGGTGAAGAGAAGTGAGACGGGTGCCTGCTGACCTGGGCGGCACCGATGGCTTTAGCTCCTGGCTCTGGCCCTCGCCTTAGAGCAGTGCACAGTCCTGGGACTCAGTGGATCGATCAGGCTTGTGATGGGTCGTGCCAGAGCTCAGGTGGGAAGCAAAGGGATTCCTTCCTTCCAGGAAGGAAGGATACCCTGATTCTCTGAGCCTTCGGTGGGTGGTCCGTTAAGAACGGCAGTGAGTCAGGTGGTCAAGGCTTCCGTATGGGCAGTGACTGTCCCTACAGAGACACCCTGAGGGTCTGGGGGTTGTCAGGGTCAAGGGGGAGGGCTAGAACACCTGGGGCCTCTCCTCTCTCAGGACAGTAGCCCGGGCTTGTTCACACACAGGCCAGAAAATTCTGGAAACAAGCAAAGGTGAACCTAGTACACGAGTGCTTTTCTAGCTTCTGCTTGTGCACATTTGCTAACGACCCCGTGGTCAAAGCCAGTCACACTCACACGACCAGGTCCACATTCAAGAGAAACAGCATTCCCTTTGCTGGGGAAACTGGAGTGTTTGTGGCATTTTCCCCAATTTGTCTTGTGACTAGAAGTGCTTCCCTTGTGAATCACAGGGTCGCCCCCATCCCCGGATCACCCGGTCTTATCGAGTCATGGACCAGGCGGGCCAGGCATGATCTCTGACCTTTAGTGGGACCAAATGTAGAGGATTTTCTCCACGTAGCTCCTTGGGCCAGCAACTCCAGACCCACACCCCAAGAACTAAAAGCACAAGTCAGTTGTCTGACATGCTCAACACAGTAGAGGTGCAGGGACAGGATGGTGACGGTTGGTGACATCATTTAATGGCGGGGTGGAGTGGAGCACCTGGGTGGCTCAGTGGGTTGAGTGTCTGACTCTTGATTTCGGCTCCGGTCATGATCTCAGGGTTGTGGGACTGAGCCCTGCACTGGGCTCTGCGCTGAGCTGGGAGTCTGCTGGGGATTCCCTTTCCCTCTGCCCCTCCCCCAGCTTGCGCGCTCTCGCTTTCAGAAATAAATAAATAAATCTTTAAAAAACAAGGGAAGGGACCCCGCCCGTAAGGAGCTGCCTGCTCCCTCCTGGACAGCCCTGGACTCCACCGCCCTGCATCTGCGCCGGGGGCCCTCCTTTGCTGTAACCAACCGCCCGTGTTGGTAGCCGAGCAACTTCCTAGTTTTTCCATCATTCAGGGCCCAATCAAGAGGGGGACGTCCCAGAAATTGGAACAGGGGACTTCTAAAGAAGCCTGTAGCAGGGGCTTGGGGGTCACGAGGGGTCAGCTAGCGAGAGGATGAGAGCCCTAAAAACACAGGCAGAGCGGGTATATGGGACCACTGAGGCAGAGCGCCAAGGAAGGGGTACATCCAGAAGGGTCTCCTTGCCCCACCAGTCCTCGCATTGGGCCTCAGTCAGGCCTCCCTGGAGAGGATGCAGCCTTGGTGCGGTTCGCGGCGTGCTCTGCCAGCAGAACGTGCTGGAAGGTCACGTCCCCGGGATGCAGGTCGGCGTGGGGGGGGGGGGGGGACAGTGCAGGAAGCGTCCTGGGGAGAGCACCAGGTGCGCTGGCACAACCCGTCCTCCTGGGCTGTCTCTCCAGCGCCCTCTACTGACGGAGAAAGTTCCAGAAGGCCCACACAAGCCGATGAAAGATGAGTTTGGGGCCGGTTGGCAGGAGAGCTCCCGCGCAGGCTCTTCTGCACACACTGAGCCGTCATGAAAGCAGCCCCGGCTCGGTCCACCTGCTCCCCCCCCCCCCCCCGGAAGACGCTTGTCGGCGGTGGGGAGACGCGCCGAGCAGCTATATCCACCCCTGGGGGTCCTAATAACACGAACAACCCAAGGGCAGCCCCGTGACACAGAGCCCATCGCTGCCCTGCGGTCTCCCCGCTGGCCCGTAACTGACCCTTCGGGGGGTCGCGCGGCCTTTCGCTCCGGCCTTTCGCTCCTTTCGCTCACCTCTGGGTGAGGGCAGCTGTGGGGCACCAGTGAAGTCCATGGCCACGAGCCCACACCGCAGCCCACCCTGCCGCACCGTCCGGCGCGGAGACCCGACCCCTTGGCCGAAGCAGGGCTGCGCGGACCCGTGATGGTGGCGGAGGCCCCCTGCCAGCCCGTGAAGCGCGGGGCCAACGGCGCACGACGAGGCGAGGAAGCCAAGGCCATTCCAGAACGTGTCCCTTCCGGAGGGTGACCCAGTGCCCCTCCCGGACAGAAGCGGTCCGGGCAGGTGGCTGCTCTGTCCAGGGACCGGGCGTCCAGGGCTCAGCGCGGGTCTGTGCACTTGTCGGGCGAGGCCCTCGGCGGGGGCCAGAGCACCTGGTAAGAGCAAGCCCGTGTCGCTGAGCCCACGAGCAGCCTCCGTCCCTGTCGCCAAAGCTTCTTTGTTCATGGGTCTGTTGAGAAAGCACCGGAGTGGCCGGGGAAAGAGGCTGTTTGGGGCTGAACTGTGACCCTGAACTCATCCCGCAGTCCCAGTGCCCCGTGCCTGAGCCGACGAGCTGAGCTGGAGACCGGATCCTCGCAGAGGAGGACGGAGGGAAGCGAAGTCTCTGGGGGGGCCCAGCCGGCGTGACCGCACCTTTAGAGAAGGGGGGACCGTGGAGGCGGACGCGCGGGGAGAGCTCCGTGGGGGAGCAGGCGGAGACTGGGGTCGCATCTCTCCCAGCGGGGCAGCCTCAGCCCTCCCAGAGCCACGGCACGGAAGGGACCGCTTCTCCCAGCCTGGCAAGGAAGCCGCCTGCCACCAGCTTGTCTCCAGCTTCCAGAGCTGTGACTTGGCCGTCTCTGTCGTTTGAATGCCCCGGGCTGTGGCGCTCGTTCGTGGCACCCCAGCAAGCAATGACGGAGGCTGACAGACATCTCTGCAGAGCTTCATTCTCTCGCCTGATGAGGAAGGGTCTCTTCTGGGGAGGCTGCCCTTGCGGGGGCGCCGTACAGTGTGCACGTGTCTGCATCATCTCGGCCCACTTGGAGATGTCCGTCTACACACCTCTTCCCCAGTTTTTCTTGTCACTAAACTCCCAGTTCTGTTTGTTTGTTTGTTTGTTTGTTTTTCCCTGAGTCCTTCACTGTCCAGCCAAACTGTGAGCAACTGTCCAGGTTAGCGTGGGTCTGCACCTCTGGCCGTCTCTCGGTCGGGATCTAGCGGACAAGCGAATGTACTGCTCTAAGTTCCACACCCTAGGGGGACGTTCCTTCCGCACGTCCTCCAGGGCGCCCACGGATTGTGGCCGCGGCTGCAGCTGTCCACGTTTTCATGGAACTAGTACATCGCGCAGACCCATTGGTCAAGTAGGCTTGAGTTTTCAACTCAGCATCTCAGGATGTTGTTCACCATCCCAGGAGGCCACAGGCACAGACGGGGGAGGGGAAGCCATGCAGCGGGATCTGCTACTGAAGACATCTTAGCCACCTTCCGTGTCCATGACTTGTGCCTCGTGGACGTGCCTGAGCTCAGACTCTTACATGCTACTTCCATATGATGATGAAATGTGGTCCCCCCACCAAACCTTATGGCGAGGTGGGTCTAACAACAACTTTTAGCTCATGATGGGAAGCTCAGGCAAAACCCAACCAGTGTCCCATGGTTGGGCACTCAGTCTCCATCAGATCGCAGAAGAAGGTCAAAAGCAGTTTCTCAGAAGGAAAACAGTCATCTCCAGAAGAAAACATAGACTTAGTCCCCAGTTCTAGAGATCTGGCTCTGATTCTCCCATTGACGCCAGTCAGGGATATTTTGAGTCCTGGTGGACCTGCCAGATCCCAGAGCCCAGGGGGTAGATTCGCTGGAGTGTGTAGAGCAGCCTGGATCTGCAGAGCCTTCCCTCCTGGTCTCCTCTTGAAACTGGCTAGATGGACAACAGCACAGCGCACTGAAATGTGTTGCTTCCAAAATTTAAAAAGACCTACCAAGCATTTGCCTCTTTTTTTTTCATGGTAGATGTCAATAGAGCCCAACAAATTGTCTTTGACCTTAGAGAGGATATTAAAAAATCCACCAGACCAAATAACTCCCAGAAACTTAGAAATCACAGGCTCCTGGGGTTTTGGAGGGGAGAGATGTCTCCCACTCTCAGGTTCACACATGTCTTCTTAAGCTCTCACGTACTTCTTGCTATTTCTTATCAGATCCAATCAGTATAATGTCATCAGTGTGGTGGCCAATGTGATATAATGTGGAATGTTAGGATAAAAAAAAAAAAGATCAATTCACAGAGATGCAAAGTAGAATGACGGTTGCATCACAGTCCTAACCCAGGATCCAACCAATATCCGGGCGAGGTAGACCTGTGGGAATGTGACAGGTATTCCCAGTTCCACTTCTTTCAAGTCTTCAGAGGTGGCATTAATCCCTGTAATGACCCAGGGACACACTCAGGGCCAGGCCTTGGATGAAGTGAGGCACGAGGACACAAAATTTAAGGAGGTTCTCACTCCCAGGATTGTGCAAATTCCGAGCCTGAACTCAAATGTCATTCCCTAGGTGCCCTGCTCTGGAGGAAACACTCACGCCCAAGGCTGTGTGAGTGGAGTGTGGAAAGTTAATACAGGCACCTGCCATTGAGGGGACTGTAGCTTGGCACAAAATTCCTGGGGGGCATTTGAATATTCATTTAACAAAATGTGATTTCAAGATTCCAAACTTGCCTCATAACTTCTCACAAATGCGTTCTGTCTTGTGAATTTTTACATTTTCAATTTGAATTTTTACCAGACTACCCTGTAAACATAGTTTAAAAAGTCAAATAACAGTTTTAGGGTTATCATGAAGAAGTCCATGCTTTGCACGTCCCTACCCCTACCCCTACCCCCAACACACCAGGCAGCCCCTTTCACTTCAACCTGTGACTTCTGGTCCTCCTTCCTGATTTTTTGGTTTCGGCTGTTCTCCATGAAGCTGTTATCATATAGGAGTTTAACAGTTCTTTTCATAGTTTTAGCCGATGCTGTGAAGCAGACCATTTCCCGTAAAACTTATCTTACTAGGTCCTGGGCACAAGGTGTTAGTCCAGTGAGTTTTGCTCCTTCATCTTGCAATCCGTGACCTTATCAGATTGTATTATTTGTTCTAAGAGGCTTTTAGTTTAGTCTCTTCTATGCTCTGGATAAACAATCCATGAGTTTAAAAGAAACTCATTTGGGGGAGATTACGCATCCATATATGCTTTGTGTAATGTCTCTATAAAATATACATGTCCTAGAGAAGATCCTGGGAAGAGAGCTGAGTAGGAAGCTTTGGGAATCTGCCTCCCCAACTTAGATAACAAATGGGACAGCAAAATCTCTCTGATATGACAATTCTGGAGCTCTGGAGTTTGTTGGAGGCTTGCAACTTCTAGGGCAAGACCTGGACAATAAAGTGAAGTTAGTTGGTCAATCTCAGCTCTTAGCACAATAGCAACCCCCACCACCCCCCATACCTGCCACGAGGCAGGCAGCTGTGCACCTGTTCCTGGAGCAGCCTCTACACAGCTGTGGGAGTCACGGTGAGCAAAAAGACCACGTCCTCCAAATACTGGGACCTGAGCTCTGATCACCGATGGCTGCGTCTGGTCACAGAGTGCAGACAAGAAGTGAGGGGCCTCTGTTGTCTCGCCTCCTCCGCATTGTAGCAAGACCCTTCCCCTCTGGCTGAAGTGACCTCCAGGAAATTTAAGGGACTAGTGTCCTTTTGCCTCCTTCATTGTTTACTTTCTCTCCCTCTGGAAACCAGACAGTAAAGAGCAGGGCATAAAGAAAAAGAAACTGCCCTGGAAAAAGACCAGATGACAGATCCACTAGAGAAAGACTTTAAACCAACCATCTTAAAGATGTCCAACACACTTTAAGTAAGATGAACTCATAGAGATCAACACCTCAACAACATGATCATCAGACTTTCAAAGGAAAAAGAGAATTGTGAAAGCAGCAAGAGAAGCAAATCATCACCTCGGAGTTAGTCCCAATGAGATAATGAGCAGCTTTCACATCAGAAACTTTGGAAGCCAGGAGCGAGCGATGGGTGGCTCAGTTGGTTATATGTCTGACTCTTGATTTCAGCTCAGGCCTTGATCTCGGGGTCGTGAGATCGAGCCCTGTATCGGGCTCTGTGCTCAGTGGGGAGCCTGCTTGATATTCTCTCTCTCCTGCCCCTCCCCCCTGCTTATGCATGTACTCTCTCTCAAAATAAATAAATAATTTTTAAAAGAAACTCTGGCAGACAGAAGGCAGCGGGTTGATATAGGCAAAGGGCTAAAAGAAGAAAACATCAATCAAGAATCCCGTATCTGACAAAAGTGAGAAAGAACATATTCCCGGATTAACAAAAATCAAGAGACTTTGCAACCACTAGTGCTACTGTACAATAAATGCTCAGGGGGTCCTACGAGATAAAATGAAAAGACCTCAGACAGCCACTTGAAGATGTATGGGGAAGTATAAAGACAAATACATAGGCAATTAGAAAAGCGTATTGCGACAGGGGTTTAGAACTGTGCATTTATTGATTTTTCTACATGATTAGGAGTCTAATAACTTTTTAAAAAAACAATTACTAGTGTAAAAGCTAGTATTACTGTAACTTGGTTTGCAACTCCAAATCTTGTTTTCTACATAATCTAGAAGACTGATACCTTTCAAGAATAATTGGTTTATGTTTTTAAGAACCCAGGTGGGAGTGCCTAACATTAAGCTTTTAGTCACTGAAGGATTCATTTCAAAAGACACCCATTTTGAATAAACAGATTGCCAGCTGTAAGACATAGCGAAACCAGCAGATGAGGAATGAGGCCACCACACCCAGGAAATTCCCCTTGCAGACAACTGGGGGCAACCTAGATAACTGACCACTTGACTGACCTCCACCCTCCCACACCCTGATTCCCATTGGCAAATGCTTCAAATTAGGCAATAATGACAGACACCACAAAACCCCAGAAACCCCACATTTGGACCCTAATAGAGGGAGAGCCCCAGATCCACATTCCTCGTCCCTCTCCCTGTCTTACTCTCCCCTCCCTGACCTCACCTTGTGGCCTCAGGTATGCCGTGTACCCTCCAAAACCTGTGAGAAATAAAGCTTTTTCCTCAAAGTTCCTTTTTTCTGGAGTACATCCTCTCATAACAATAAGAAATCAAGGGCTGGCCCAGTTATAATTGGCCCCATTGAGGGAGATGGCTATGGAGCTCTCTGTGAGCAATGCTGGGCTGGGCCAGCGCCTCAGACATTCCTAGCTGAGGGCATTACCACCAATAGACTGGGACTAACACCACGACACTGTGTAAGGATGTAATTTTGTGCTATCAGTAACCAAAAAGCTGTAAAGGAGCAGAGTTTTTGTATGTCATTGAGGTCAAACTGGTATAAATTCAAATAAGGGTGTTATAACCTTAGGATGTTAAATGTTATCTGTACAAGAAAAATAGTTATACAAGATGTACAAAAGAAACTTAAACATTTCACTACAGAAAAAAAATTAACTAATTACAAAAGAAGATAGTAATGCCAAAAATGAAGGACAAGAAAGCTACATGGCATAGAGAAAAAAAAAAAAAAGCACATTATCAGTAATTACCTTAAATGTAAATAGTTAAACTGCTCAATCAACACACAGAGACTGGCAGAATGAATAAAAACATATGAACCAATAACATACTTTCTACAAGAAAGAGGCTCTGCTAAGATCCAAAGACACAGACAGGTTGAAAGTGAAAAGATTAAAAAAAGATGGGCCATGCAAATAGCCCCCCAAACAGAACAGATGAGTATATCAACAATAGACAAAATAGACTATATATCAATAAGGTTTACAAGAGACGAAGATTAATTTGTCTGTTAATATGAGGTTCATGTATAAAATTGTCAAATCACCAAGTTGTACATCTGAAACTAATGTAACATTTCATGTCAATTAAACTCAAATAAAAAAAGGAGATAAAAATAAAATTGCAAGTAATAAATAAAAGATCAAAGCAAATGGAAGATATAACAATTACAATATCTACACACTTAATGACAGACCATCAAAATATATGAAGGAATAATTGCCAGAACTGAAGAACAGACAGTTCTACAATAATAGTCAGAGGCTTCAATCTCCCACTCCCAACAGACAGAACAACCAGACAGAAGATAAGGCAGGAAACAGGACTTGAACACACAATAAACTGACCAGATCACACACATGCATGTACATGCACACACACACACACACACAGATCACCCCACCCAACAAGACACATCTTCTTCTCAAGTGCACAAGGGGAATTATTTAGAATGGAAATAAATTAGGCCACAAATTAAGTCCCAATAGATTTAAGAAGACAAATATCACACAAAGTATCTTCTCTAACCACAGTGGGATGAAGTTAGAAATCAATGGCAAGAGGAAAACTAGAAAAGCCACAAAATTGTGGAAATTAAACAACATACTTTTAAACAACCAAGAGATCAAAGAAGAAATCATAAGGGAAATTAGAAAACACTTAGAGATTAATGAAATTGAAAGCACAACATACCAAAATTTATGAGACACAGTAAAAGCTGTGCAGAGGGGAAATTGTACAACTATACATGCTTCCATTAAAAAATAAGAAAGGTCTCAAATCAACAAGCTAACTTTACAACTAAAGGAACTAGAAAAAGAACAACAAAATGAGACCACAGCTGCCAGAAGGAAGGAAACAATAGAGACTGGAGCAGAGATAAATGAGAGAGGAAACGGGAAGTCAACAGTAAAAAAAAATCAATGAAACTAAAAGTTGATTCTTTTAAAAAAAAAAAAAATCACAAAATTGACAACCTGTTAGCTGGCTGGAGTAAGAAAAAGAGAAGATTCAAACTACTAAAATCGGAAATGAAAGTGAGGACATTACCACTGATTCCTACAGAAATAAAAAGGATTATAAGAGAGTAGTATGAACAATTGTGCAGGAAAAAATTGGCTAGCTAGATGAAACGGACAAATTTCAAGAAAAAGGAAACCTACCAAGACCAAGTCATGAAGAAATAGAAGATCTGAATAGACCTATAACTAGTAAGGAGATCATATCAGTCATCAAAAATCTCCCAACATAGGGGTGCCTGGGTGGCTTAGTCAGTTAAGCGTCTGACTCTTGATCTTAGTTCAGATCTTGATCTCAGGGTAGTGAGTTCAAACCCACATTGGGCTCCACAGTGGTGTGGAGATTGCTTAAATTAAAACAAAGAAAAGCAAAACAAAACAAAACAAAAATCCCAACATAGAGAAGTCTTGGATCTGATAACTTCACTGGCAAATTCTTCCAAACACTTAAAGAAGAACTAATACTATTCTTCTCAAATACTTCCAAAAAATTGAAGAGGGAACACTTTCTAACTCTTTCAGTAAGGCTAGCATAACTCTAATGCCGAAGCCAGACAGATACCACAAGAAAAGAAATTACAGACCAGTATTCCTTATGAGCATTGATGTAAAAATCCTCAACAAAATATTCCAAACCAAATTCAGTGGCACATTAGAAGGATCATGCACCATGACCAAACAGGTTATATTCCTGGAATGCAAAGATGGTTTGACATATGAGACTCAATCAGGGGTGTACACCACAGCAACAAAATGGAGGTAAGAAACTACTTGATCATCTCAACTAATGCAGAGAAAGCGCTGGGCAAAATTCATCACCCTTTCATAATCAAACACTCAACAAAACTGGAATAGAATGGAAATACCTCAACATCATAAAAGCCACACATAAAAAAAGAAAACCCACGGCAAACATCATTCTCACTGCTGAAAGATTGAAAGCTTTTCCTTCAAGATCAGGAACAAGGTAAAGATGACCATGTTCACTACCTTCCTTCAACATAGTATTGGAAGTTCTTGCCAGAGCAATTAAGTAGGAAAAAGAAATAAAAGGCATCCTCTTTGGAAAAGAAGTAAATTATCTGTTTGCAGATGACATGATCTTATATGTAGAAAACCCTAAAGACTCCATAAAAAGCCATCAGAACTAATAAATAGATTCAGCAAGTAGGACACAAAGGCAAAACACAAAAAAATCGGTTGGATTTCTATTTAAAGTGAACAATCTGAAAAGGAAAATACAAAACCAAACCAATTTACAATAGCATCAAAAAGAATAAAATGTTTAAGAATTAACTGGGTGTGGGGGTGGTGAAAGACTTGCACAAGTCAGACTACAAGACACTGCTCAAATAAAATAAAGATATAAATAAATGGAAACACATTGAAGTTCATGGATTGGAAGACTTGGTATTTTTTTTAAAGATTTTATTTATTTATTTATTTATTTATTTGACAGACAGAGATCACAAGTAGGCAGAGAGGCAGGCAGAGAGAGGAGGAAGAAGGCTCCCTGCTGAGCAGAGAGCCCAGGACCCTGGGATCACGACCTGAGCCAAAGGCAGAGACTTTAACCCACTGAGCCACCCAGGCACCCTGGAAGACATAATATTATCAAAGTGTCAATACCACCCAAAGTAATCTTCAGATTTGATGCAATTCCAATCAAAACCCTAATGACATTACTTTCAGAAATAGAAAATTGAAATTTTTGAATTTGATGGGGAAGCTGGATATCTACATGGGAAAGACATGTACCCTTACCTCACACCATATACAAAAATTAACTTGACATGGATCAAGGACCTAAATGATAGACCTATAACTATCAGACTCTTTGAAGAAAACATCGGTCAAAAACTATACAACAACAACAACAACAACAAATTAAAAAAAAAACTATACAACATTGGAATTGGCAGTGAGTTCTTGGATGTGACACTGAAGGCACAGGTAACAAAATAAAAAACTGACAAACTAAACTTCATGAAAACTTTAAAAATGTGTCCATCAAAAGACACGAACCACAGAGTAAAAATGCAGCCCACAGAAGGGGAGAAAATGAAAAAAATATCTGCAGACCATAGATCTGATAAGGGATTAATATCCAGACTATGTGGAGAACTCCTAAAACTCAATAATATTAGTAATAATAACAAAACACAGCTACCTGCTTCAAAAATGGGCAAAAGACTCGACTAGACCCAGAGAAGATACATGAATGGCCAATAAGAACATGAAAAGATGTTCAAGGAAACACAAGCCACAACTGCAAGGAGATACCAACTCATATCCAGTGGGATGGCCACCATCAAAGGAAAGAAAAAAATAGAAAATGAGGGTTGGCAGGGATGTGGGGAAACCGGATCCCTCGTGCACTGTTGGTGGGAATGGAAAGCGGCGCAGCCGCTGTGGACAACAGAACGGTGGTTCCTCGAAAATTTAAATGAGGAACTACATGTGATCCAGGAGCCCCACTTCCAGGTATGTGCCCTAAAGGAGGGAAAGGAAGGTCTCAGGGAGACATCTGCACACTCACGTTCAGAGCCGCACTGTAGGCAATAGTGAAACCATGGAAGCAGCCCAAGCGTCCGTGGTCAGACGAATGGATAAGCAAAGCATGACATACACATACAATGGGGTTAAAGTGGAATTAATTACTCAGCTGGGAAAAAGTCTAAAAACAGAATTAATCATTCCATCTTAATTATTCTGCAATAGGGCTACCACACGGGTGACGCTGGAGGACATTATGCTGAGTGAAATAAGCTGGTGACAGCAAGAGAAAGACGGTGTGATTCCACTTAGACAAAGTACTTCGAGCAGCCAAAACCGTGAAGACAGAGAGCGTCATAGTTATTGAGTGCTTCCTCCTTCTCCGAAGGTGAGGGGTAGGGGAGAATAAAAGAGGCAAGGTCAGGGTCATGGCGCTCATGGTTGCCTCCCAGGTTGGAAAGAGGGACGCATACTGCCCACTTCTGTACACCCACTTCCCCTTTACCTCCTATCTCGAAGGTATTTCTGCGTCAGGACAGAGAGAACTTCCTCCTCCTTTTTACAGCTGTATAGTATTCCACTGTTCGGGCTTGGCAATTATTTCCCTGGGTTTCACTGATGGGCATTTAGGGAGTTTCCAGTACTGTGCTACTGCAGTCAAAGGAACTGATCTGGCACCTGCATTGTTGTGCATGGATGTTAGAGGATCGATAAGATAAATCCGTGGAAGGGGATGGCTGTTTCACAGGAGGCCTTGTCAGCGCAACTGATACCACCAAGGGGTCCTCCACAGGGACGTGCAAAATTACACTCCCAGAGCAGTGAGTGAACGTTCTGGAGGCTGGCCACCTCACTATTAGAAAATGTTAAGTGATCTGGCTGAGCAAGTAGCTGGCCCCGTGCCTGAGCCCTGTGGGAGGACTGGGGGCAGGATTACAAAGGGCCCAGGAAAACTTCCAGTGATGATAGACTTGTTAATTCTCCTTATCACTGTGGTGGTCTCATGAGTATATGCTTACAACTTACTTTAAATATGTGCAGTTTATTGCACACCCATTATATCTCGGCAAAGCTGTTTCTTAAAAAAACATGGACACGCGGTAATTTTTTGGACTTACTAGATGATCAAAAAATAAACAAGATAATTGCCTCCAGGTCTGGCAAAACCGTGAGGAAACTGGCTACGTTACCCCTGGAAGAATGCATTGACATAATTCTTTCTGGAATTCATTTTTGCAGCATCCATTGAAAAGCGTTTCTGTTCTTTGGGCAAGAAAAAATATCATAAGCTGTTATTAAGATCCTTTTCATTTACTTCTTTTTTTGTCTCAGTAAAATTAAGTTTCTCAGCTTCTGTGGCCAAGTAATGAATTTCCACAGCCTGGCTTTCAAAATGAAGGTCTAGGGCCGCCCGGTGAAGCATCTAGAGGCACAGTTGGTGAAGCGTCTACCTTCAGCTCAGATCATGATCCTGGGGTCCTGGGATGGAGGCCCGCATGGGGCTCTCTGCTCGGTGGGGAGCCTGTTTCTGACCCTCCTCCCCCCTCCTGCTCTCACTCCCTCAAATAAATAAATAAATAATCCTTAAAAATAAAAGTCTATGTAACAAAAGGAACCTAAGAAACAGTTAAAGATGTGTCTTTTCCCCTGAAATCACGGAGGTAAAGATATCATTCTGAATTATGAAACTCAGAATTTGGCTTGGTAAGTTGTTGAGTCAGATCATTTACAAGTGTGTAAATTTTGCAAATCTATGCAAAACTGGAACTTGTCTGCCAATTCATAACTGGTACCACCTCGTTCATGCCTCGGTTTCGGTGAATCTGGTATTTAAAGTGAAGGGTCTTACAATATTTCTAAGAAGATCACTTCAGATAGAAAGCTGGAACTCTGTCGTACTTGGTAAGCGTTGCCGGGGGTGGAGGACGCAATCACGTTTCTGGATTGCCGCACGGAACAAGAACCAGGCAGGTTCCTCAAACACAAGACAGTGTCTGTCTCTGCTGGATTTCGTATCGCAAGGAAGACAATGAGTCTTGGCTTGCCTTAAATAAGATCTTTGAGGTATGAATCCTACTTCCAGGGAATATATGTTTGAGAATAATAGGACAAACACAGACACACACAGACACACACACACACACACACACTCAAGACTCTCATTGTGGGGAACACTGGAAAATCCCCAAATATCCAGCAAGAGGGAAAGAGGGAAACCGTTCCAGTACCAAGGACAGTGCGGCCATTCAGACGACTCGCTGACTCCATCCTCAGGGGTGGGGAAAGTGTCCTTGGCACGGCATTAAGGAACATGCAGATTTGCCGAGCGATGTCGACAGCACAATCGCTGCATAAATAAACACGTGCTTGTACCAGAACGCTGGCCCGGCGTAAGCCTGGGGCGGGCGCGTGAGAGCATCGCTGGGCTGAGGGAAGGTGACGTCCCATCTCTACTCCATGTAATTCCTTAGAATCTATTCTTTCTGAGCCCTGCGTTCCCTATGAGCGGAACTGTTACCTCGAAGATCTTGTTCAAGGTGAACCAAGACTTTCAACCCATGAGATTCTTCCTGGTTCAGATTTTTGAGAACAGAGGGGGAGGGCATTAAAGACCTATGTCCGAGGGCACCTGGGTGGCCCAGATTGGCGAAGCATCAGACTCTTCATTTTGGCTCAGGTCATGGCCTCGGGCGGTGGGGTCCAGCCCCCAGCGGGCGCCACGCTCAGTGCGGGGTCTGCTTCAGAGTCTCTCCCTCCCTCCGCCTCTGCTCTCCCCCCTTCTCTCTCTCTCAAAATAAATGGATCCTTAAAAAAAAAAAGACCTATGTCTAGTGCTTGAGTCTATTAG
The DNA here is from genome assembly GCF_022355385.1 of Mustela nigripes. NCBI lineage: Eukaryota > Metazoa > Chordata > Mammalia > Carnivora > Mustelidae > Mustela > Mustela nigripes. The sequence goes on from NC_081569.1 coordinate 142,841,949, forward strand.
GATTTGTGTGTGATTTTCAATTCTTTCTTTCTTTCTTTTTTTTGACACAGAGAGAGATCACAACAAGTAGGCAGAGAGTCAGGCAGAGAGAGGAGGAAGCAGGCTCCCTGCTGAGCAGAGAGCCCGATGCGGGGCTCGATCCCAGGACCCTGAGATCATGACCTGAGCTGAAGACAGAGGCTTAACCCACTGAGCCCCCCAGGGACCCCACAATTCTTTATTTCAATATTTTATTTAGTTTAGATATTTTCTCCAATAAAGCATTCTTGAAGCTAGAAAAAAAATTTTTTTAAGAAAAAATGTTTTAATAAAAGTCTGTACAATAGAGGAACGGACGCCTAAGATGTCTCATCAAACGGGGACCAGGTCACCTGGAGATGGGAGAGCGGACCTGCCTCCAGGGGCAGGACAGGGGCTTCTCCCACCTGATGGGCCAGTCCTTCTGCCGGCTCTTTGGTGAGGGGCCCCAGGTCTGGATGGAGGCCGGAGGCTGAGGCAGGCTGCGGGCAGGCGGGAGGGAGGGGCAGACTGGGGGCCTGCAGCTTGGCAGAGCACAGCCAGGAGGGCCGGGCAGGGGCCAGGTGTGGACCCCCCACTTGTGCGGGTTTGGGGCAGAGCCACAGCAAGGAAGGCCCCACACGGAGCCAACAAGTATGCGGGGGGTGGGGGTGGGGGTGCGGTTCTTGCCACTGGGCCACAGAGCGAAAGGGGTCAGGTATGGTCAGCAGATGGGCTCCCGGGCCAGGAGGGCGGCTGTTTCTCAGGGATGGGCGAGGTCTGGAACTTGCGGGGTCACAACCGCCTGCTAGGACCAGCCCCATCAACCTGGCCATGCCCTCCTATTCATCCTGTTCCCGAGTAGAGACCCAGCCCCACTGTGTGCAGGAACCATGGGGTCCATCCCCAGCGTGACCAGGGGTGCAAGAGTCCCCTTTTAGCCAGGAGGGCTTCTGCCTTGGGCCCCCCAGACCCATGCGGAGGAGGGGGCTGCTCTGTCAGGTGCCTGAGTACCCTGAGCTGAGAACCCTGGTGGGACCTGGAAGAACAGAAAGGGGGTTCGTTTTCCCCAAGTATGCACGGGTTGTTCCAGAACTCTTTAGCAAAGGGGAGCGCCTTGTGAGCTTCTAGACCGACTGAAAGGAGCAGCAGTGTTGGCACTCCCTGGGAAACAGGGTGCCATGGCTGGATGGAGCAAAACCGGGGGGGGGGGCTGGGGCCACAGGAACCTCAGAGAGAGAAGGTGACCTGAGCCAAGCGCCAGCCCCTCCCCCCTTGCACTGGTGGGGAGGGGTCCTTGGGCCCAGGGACAGGGAACAGGCTGGGTCACCCCTACGGGTGCCCATGGATAGTGGATGCTGGGCTGGCTGTTTGCTCACGGGTAAGATGCAAATATGTACGACCCCCTTCTCCAGACGCTTTGGGGCGGATGGGACAGCCCAGCACTCTCCCTGCTGCCTGGAGCTGGCCGGACTCTAGGTTCCCCTTCTGGATGTCCCGAGCTCATAGGTTCTACATCCACCCTGTCCCGTCTGTCCAAGGCCCTGGACAGCAAGGCACAGGCCCCTCACAGCCCACCTGTGGGCCCAGGTGCTGCTGGCAGCGGATGGCGGCCCAGATTCCAGCTCCTGGGAAAGGTGTGGCCACCAGGAAGGGTCAGACAGGCCGTGGCCCCCAGGACTGTCCCGGACTGTGGGACCCCGCAGCTTCAAAGAGCAAGTGCCTCTGACACGGAGGACCCCATAGCCGCAGAAAGAGCTGGGGGTGGGCGGTGAGGGGCTTTCCCGGAGCCCGTCCCCCCAGGGGAGCCTCGGAGAGCAGGGGCGGGAAAAGACCTGCCCACTAGGCTTCCCTGGAGGCTGTCTGGGGATCGCAGGCCCTGGCCTGACACCCTGATCTGGAAGCCAGGGGCGGCCGGGGCCTCTCTTCTGCCGTGCTGGTTCTGCCCCCTAGTGGTGGCAGCGTGGGCCGTGCCCGGGGAGGCGTGCTTGGCTGCTCCCCTTGAGCTAAGGGTATCCGACCCAGCTCTCATTGCAAGGTCAAGGCAGCTCATCAGCACCCCATGGCACAGACAAGCAGTCCAAGGAGAAGCACGGAGCAGACCACGACTCCTGTTGCTGACGTACCTGACATACTCGCTGAAACAAGTTTGAAATCTGTTGAAATGTCCCACACTTTTTCATGGGAACTTACAAGTCTCTTTCTTTCTTTCTCTCTCTCTCTCTCTCTTTCTTTCTTTCTTTTTTTAACAAAAGTTTAAACTGCTTCCAGGGATGTCATTTCTGGGATACTGCCAACATTGACACTGAAAAATAAAACGGTCACATCACTCTCCGGAGTGTATCTAACTTAATCTGAATGTCGGGTGATTTAAGGGGCCCTAATTTATGCTCAGTGACGCGCGCAAACCTCAAGCATTGTTTTTACATCTGTAAACTGGTAGCACCGGGTCAGGACGTGCACAGTATTCCTTTGTGTCCCCCACCCGGGCAATATGCCCCCCAGAAGGACACTCCTCCTAACCTGCTACCATAGATCCGCTTTGCCAGTTTTGATCGCACGAACGGACGCACGCGCGGCGCTCTCCCCCGTGCCCACCTTCTGTCACTGAGCACCGTGTCCGGGAGATTCACCCCTTGTGCTGCCGGTGTCCGCAGAGTGCACTTTCCCTTGCTGGCGGGTTATTCCGTTGTATGACTATCCCACAGCTTATCCGCTCATTCTACCACCGATGGGCATTTGCTTCCAGTTGGGGAATAAAGCTACTGTGAACATTTTCACACACGCCTTGTGGGACAGAAGCCCTACTTTGTTACACTTACACACACACACACCCACCAGGGAGTGACATTGCTGGTCTGGGCGCCCGCAGGCTTGGCTCTAGGGGGTGCAGCCTGACGCTTCTGGAGGGCGCTCTAGTGTTCTCCCCGCCTCTCCCCCACAACCGTCTAGTTATATCTAATTATTTTTTTTTCTGTCTTCTTTTATCTCCTGGACTTTGGGCCAATCGAAGTTAAACTGACAGAAATAATAAGTCAGGCGTTCAACAGAACCAAGAAGGCACATCGTATAAATGTAAACTATGCCACCAAGTAAAGGAAAATACATATATTTTTTAAAGATTTTACTTATTTATTTGACAGACAGAGATCACAAGTAGGCAGAGAGGCAGACAGACAGAGAGAGGGAAGCAGGCTCCCCACTGAGCAGAGAGCCGGATGTGGGGCTCGATCCCAGGACCCTGAGACCATGACCTGAGCCGAAGGCAGAGTCTTAACCCACTGAGCCACCCAGGCGCCCCAGAAAATACATATTTTTAAGTGTATGTTGAACACTCATGGCAAAGCATCCGTCATACTTTGGATGACCAGGTCACAAAGAAAGTCTCAAGAAGATCCATAGAGTAGAAATAATATAAACAAATGTCATCCCAGTATAATAAAACCAGAAGTTAATTTTTAAAAAAGTCTTTCCATCTTGAAAGGAAAAAAATTACCTCTCCGTTAAACAATTCGGGAGGATATAACTGAAATTGAAGACGTTCTAAAAACAAATGATCATGGAAATGCTCTGGGAAACAATTACAGAGAGAAAAGAGCACAACTTTAATGACTTCATCCAATAAAAACTTCAAAACAAAAATGAGTAAATGAGGTATGGCCTGGTCTGGGTTTCCCAGAAAACAACCGAGGCCGAGACAAACACACACATGCTTTTCAGGGAAGGCGCCCGCCCAGGCGCAAGGGGAGGGGACAAAGACAAGGGGACAGGACCCAGCATGAAACGGCTCGCTGGTGTGCTGGCTGCCGCCACCTGAACCGCTTGCACGGGTTTGCTTGGCTTCTTTGCTTTGGCTTCTTTGGAAAAACTGGAAGTTCTCCTCAGCCCTTCCGAGAGAGGAGGGAAAGGACATTAGGTCCTTCCCATCTTTGGTTTTCCGTTGCCCTCCGAGGAGTTCACTTCCTCGTGCTTCTGAGCTGCTTGCTGGGTCCTTCGGGGGCCAGACGGCAGGTCCCACAGCCTGGGGCAGGGCGCTTCATCCAGGGCGGCAGGGGGCCAGCACCCCACAGACGTGTTGGTCTGTTTGACTACAAAGGGGTGGCAAAGGAGGAGAGTCCAGGGGACCCAGGGTGCACGCCCACCTGTCCCGGGGGCCAGGACAGTCTGGGCCCGAGCTGAGTCCTCTGGGAGTGGAGCAGCCGGGAGGAGCGAGCAGCGGAGGGCGCGGGGCGTGGCCCAGGGGACGTCTGTGTCTCGCGTGTCCACTGCAGCCCTTCTCCCCTTGCTTCCCTAGATGGTCTCCTCCGTCCGTATCTAGCTTCCATGCTACACTGTGGGGTCTCCTTTCTTCCTTCTTCAAGAATAGGATGGTATCGTTCCAAGTAATCAAAGACCCCCTTTCAAGTGGTGGCCAGTGTCTCGGAAGTCTTCAGGGTAGATGTCGCAGTGAATCGCCAGGTCCTGGACGATCTCTCCCTGCCTCCATCATAGGGGAACAACCACAGCGTCTCCAGACGCTAGAGACTAGAATCTAGCACCTTCCTATCTGTTGGTTCCCTGGCACCTGAAGCTGCATGATATTTAGAGGAAAGCTTACCAGTGACAACCAGTAGCCAAGTGACAACTGGCAAAACCAAAACAGCGACCTCAGGTTAAGTGTTCTTCCCTGGGAGGGGTCCCCTGCACCTACAACTTGGCAGAATTTTAGGGACAAGAACCAGAAGTTTCACAAGTGGGTCACTGGCCCAAGTGCATCTCTTTATGTCGGGTGCTCGTTGGGAACTCCTCACAAGGCCATAGGTGTGAACAGACGGACACGGGTGCATCTATGATAGAATTTATTCATGTCTTCTGGACCGTCTTGAGCCTGGTTTTGAAAGGGTCACTTCCCTTACGTGATGGGTTGCTCCTGCATGTGCCTGTCCCAGGACTCTTATGACTCAGTGGGTCAAATAATGGCTCATGCTGGGAAACCCTTGTTACATGGGCACGTGTGTCCCGTGATCCTCTGCTGTGTGTTGACGAGGGCCTGACAGCTTGCGAGGAGCTGTTCCTCAGGTGCGGAAAAGGGTGCAGGTCTGCTCCATATGCTGGATGACTTTGCAGCAAGTCTCTTATCAGGGATTGCCAGACAAGCCAAATAGTACTCTAACCCCATCCAGATACTTTCATTTCTTTTTTTTTTTTAATTAAAGATTTTATTTATTTGACAGAGAGAGAAAAATCACAAGTAGGCAGAGAGGTAGGCAGAGAAAGAGAGGGGAGGAAGCAGGCTTCCTGCGGAGCAGAGAGCCGATGTGGGGCTCGATTCCAGGACCCTGGGATCATGACCCCAGCCGAAGGCAGAGGCTTTAACCCACTGAGCCACCCAGGCGCCCCCAGATACTTTCATTTCTATCAGATCTGTTGGATCTGTGGCTCAAGAGGTGTCCTGGACCTTCTGCAAAGTGCTCCGTCCCTTGCACTGGGCGCTATTCAAAATTGGAAGTCTTCGGATCACTATATAAATGGATGCAGTGTTTGTTACCTCATACATGCAAAGGGCCCCCTTAAGTAGCTGGGCCTCTCACACAGACACCCAGCTGTACCTCTGCTCAGCGCTCACAGATGCAAGAAGTAGCAAGTTGAACTTTAACTTAGGGAACATGTTTTAGAAGGTCCATGCCATTGAACCTCTAAAAACCTCACTGACATGGCAGTCGTGATTAAAGTCAAATTTAATCTCTAGGATTAAATTTCCTGCTTATCTATGCACCTGAGACTTACTGGTGTATCCAGGCAGTTGCCGCTTCCTGTGTAACAGGTCCAACTAACACGACACCATCAGCACAGGGGACCGCCATGATGTCGCACAAGCCATCAGGACGATCAAATCCCTACAGACTGCGTCGGAACGGAGAGCGGTTGCTAACAAAGCACTAAGGCAAGACGCAAAGGTATGTTAATATCCTTATCGCCAAGAGTTGAACTGCCTTTCCTTTCTCTCTTCATAGGTATCGAGATGAATCCGCCACCACACCAATAACCATATATCCAGTTCCAGAGGCTTCGGGGAAAATGACACACCCAGAAGAGCAGCTGCGGTTGGAACTGTCACCTGTTTAAGTGAACATTCGTCCATCGCCATCTGCCATAACCCCTCTAGGTCGTGTGGATGGCAGACAGGTGAGTAGAATTAATATTTTGGAAGGGCCACCATCCTTGTAGGTTTTAACCCACCGAGCCACCCAGGCGCCCCCATCCTTATAGGCTTTAAATCTTTGAAGATGGTGCTTTTACTTGACTCTCTCTACCATATCGGCCTATGCCCATAGATCAGGTAACAACTGGAAAGGCAGGTCTCAGTGAGCAAGTACTTTTCAAGCCTCTGATGGTTGTGTTTGCTAATGTCAACTTAACCAAAGCAACTCACATATCCAAGCCTGAACTCAAGCGTCAGAGAGATAGACAAGGCCTCTTGATGGGATAGGCATCAAAGAATTTGCAGTCATTTTCAAAAACTGGACCAAAGGGATGCTTAGGTGTCTCAGTGGAAGTCTCTGCCTTCGGCTCAGGTCATGATCCCAGGGTCTTGGGAGCGTCCCCCCAACCCCAAGCCTGCATCTCTGCCAACATGACTATTTTGGCCACAGTCCCCCTGTGCAAATGTTAGGGTTGGGGAGGACGGAGGCTGGCTGAGGCCTACTGGAAAAGTCATCTGGTCTACCAGGTTGTCCACCCTTCCTCAAGGGAGGGGGCTCTTGGGTCAGCTCCTTTGAGACCCAAAGATCTGCTTACTTTCGGCCCCGCTCCCTCATGTGCACACACCCGTCCCCCAGAACTCCTGGTCTCCAGTCCTCCAGCCTTACTCTTCTCTCGCCCCCAACTAAAAAGCCAACCGCTCACCGCTTCCCAGGAATCGCCCCACCCTCCGGCACACAGGTGACAGAACAGCGCACCCAGACTTCTTGCTCCCTCATGCTTAACACGGGAGCGTAACTAGAACCAGCAGACTTGCCTACGCTCTGGCTCACTGCAAGGCTTTTGTGGCGAATGTTGTCCTAGAGGAGATGAAGGGTCCTAGCTCCAGTAAATGTGCTCTGCTCTCTTTTCCATGTCGGCGCAAATTATCTGATCCTCTTTACTAATGGGGAGTGAAGAGAATGTATTTGCTAAATGGATCACTGTCACGCAGTGCCAGGGGCCAGGCTGATCTGTTTGGGTAAAGATGATAATTCTGGCACAGGTGCAGCAGTCTGGGCTGTCACTTGGATTAAGGTGACAACAGACGGCCATCATCACTGTGGATCCAGGACTGTACATTAAACAAGGAGACACCTCACGGTGCTACAAAAACAAAAGTGCCCAATGCTTAAGGGGGGGATTATGCCAGAAGGATAGGTAGTCTAACTGGCTAAGGCTCTTACTAGTAAACTCTAGGGTTATGTTAGCTTCAAAAGGAATCATAACTGTAATTAATTGTAAACCATTCAATAAATCAAACCCATGACTTGATAGTTATGCCAGAAAAGTAAAAAGGAACAGAAAGAATGTTCATCCTTTTAGAAGCCTGCCGGAATGCTCAGACCTCACACAAGGATTAGAAAACTGCACTTTCTGCAGCCTCCCATGAAACACTTCACTCAGTAAGGACCCTGCACAGATCAGTTTCCCAAACAATAGGGCCGCAGAGCAAATAATCCCGCCCCCAGACAAGAAGCATCTGTTTCTCATTCACAAGTTTGTAATTTGCATGAATTCTTGTTTGTTGGGTTCATCCCCTCCCGTGGCCTGGACCGGTTTTGTCCTCCGTGGACCAGGCTCCTCGGGGGACATGTCCAGGTCATGGCACATTGCAGCAGGACAAGAGCCCAACCCAAGCTCAGAAGCATATTTAACACCCTTCCCCATGTCATGTCTGCTAACATTGCATTAGCTAAAGTAAGTCACATGGCCAAGCCCAGGGTCAGTCGGGAGGGGAAATGGATTTCCTGTACTTTAGTGGGAGATACTGAGAAGTCACGTGGCAAAGGAGGTGTAATTCTACACCTGAGAAGGAGTAAAGAATTGAGTACGATGATCTACCAAAGATCTGACAGAAGCTAAAACCGGCTGGTGAAGCTGTGGAGAAACAGCATATTTGCAAGAAGCACAAAGTGTCAACCCACTAGATACTAGCTAATTTCAAAAAGAAAAAAATGTGATAGAGATACACAATGGAATATTACTCAGTCATAAAAAGAACAAAACCTTGCTATTTGTGACAATGAGGATCGACCCGGAGGGTATTATGCTGGATGGAATAAGTCAGAGGAGGACAAACACCATACGACCGACCTCTTTTATATGTGAAATCTAAAAAACAAAACAAGTGGACAAATAAAACAACACAGAAACAGACTCACAAATACAGAGAACACACTCGTGATTGCCAGAGGGGGTGAGCAGGAGGATGGTTGGAATAAGTGAAGGAGACGAAGGGGTCACACTTCCGGCTACAAAATAACGAAGGCACCGAGATGAAAAGTACAGCATCGGGAAGACCGTCAATCACACTGTGACAACTCTGTGTGGCGGGGCATGGGAACTAGACTTCTTGTGGTGAACATTTTGTAATGTATATAAATGTTGGATCACTGTGTGATACACCCGAAACTAACATGGTATTGTATGTCAACTCTACTTCGATTTTTAAAAATAATTAATTAAAGAAAAAGAAAATACTTTTACGTTTCCACTTAAATCTTTCTTTGACCCGTGGGTTACTTAGAAGTGTGTTTTCCATTTCTAAATATTTGAGGATTTTTTTCCCGGAAATCTTGTTGGCTAATTTAATTCTATTGTGGTTAGAAAACATACTTTGTATGACTTGGATCCTTGTCCAGCTTCTAAATCCGCTGAGACTTGCCTTATGGCCCAGAGTATGGTTTGCCTTGTTAAATGTTTGGTGTACCCTTGCAAATACTTGTATTCTGGGTTGTTGTGGGGCAGAATATTCAATAAACGTCAGTTAGGTCAAGTTTGTTGGCAGCATTCTGAGCTTCTGCCCACTTACCCTGAGACGGGTGTAGAGCTCTCCAGCTAACCTTATCTGTAGATGTGTCTGGGTCTCCTGCTAGTCTGATCAGGTTTCGTTTGATTTCTTTCAAAGCTCTCTTATTAGGTGCACAAACATTTACATGTGTTACGTTCTCTTGATTAACCGACGCTTTTGCCTTGTTCATCGCTCCTATTCTTGCTTCTGAAATCTATCTTGTCTGATGTCATCAGAGATAATCCAGCTTTCTCTCATTTAATAAGGCAGCTTTCCCCATCCTTTTGCTTTTAAGCTACTGGCTTTATATTTGAAGTGGTTTCTCATAGGCCGCATACAGTTGTGTCTCGCCCCTATAGCATACATTTTTTATAAAGATTTTATTTATTTATTTGACAGACAGAGAACACAAGCAGGTAGAGAGGCAGGCAGAGAGAGAGGGAGAAGCAGGCTCCCTGCAGAGCAGAGAGCCCGATGTGGGGCTCGATCCCAGGACCCTGAGATCATGACCTGAGCCAAAGGCAGAGGCTTTAACCCACTGAGCCACCCAGGTGCCCTACAGCATACATTTTTAATTGAACCATGGTCTGCCTTCCAGTGATATTATGCCCCTGCACGTACAGTAGGAAACTCACAACAGTTTGCGTGCCTTCTGTTATGTGCTTATGCTACTGCTGTCCTCTGTGTCACTTGGCATGGGTCACAGCCCCAACTCAACATTATTTTTGCCTGTTCCTCTGCGTGGACCCGGGTTCTCCCTGGCATTTTGTGCGTTAAGATGCAGGACTTCCCCAAACACTTCTTGCAGTAGGAGCCTGCTGGCGATTGGTCCTTCTGGGTTTTTGTACGTCTTGTGCCTTATTTTCTGAAGGATATTTCTGCAGAGTGATAAATTTCATGCCAACTGTGGTTTTTTTCTTTGCTTCCATTCTGCAAAATGTTGCTCTGCCATCTCCCAGTTACATTAGTTCTGACATTGGTTCGATCTTTCTTCTGCCTCCTTAAATACAGAGACCACGGTTTCCCGGAGTCCGAGCTCCTGAGGCTTCCGCCTGTGCCCTGTGTGGCTCCATTCCAATGGACGGAGTACTCTCCTGGTTAAGCGTTCTACCTTCCGTTCTCCCGCACACCTGCTAGCTTCTACTGGGAAGTCAGAGGATGTGAAGATTACCTTCTTGGTCTGGGTATTTTTGTGTTCTGTAAATATGCCCATTCTTTGTTGTGGGATGCAGTGAAGCTATCGTTGGGGCCAAGCAGCGTTTAGTCTGGGGCTAATCTTCCTTCCTCCTGCACTGCGACCTGGTTGGTACCCTCACCAGTATCACGTCCCAGTCTCGCTGATGGGAACAGACGATGGCTCCTTGCTGTGGGGGAGCACCAGGCACAGCCTCCGGTCCTCTTGGGTAGTCCCTCCCACCCCCAGCCCATGCCAGCGGCTTCTCAGCTGGACACTGCAGGGAGACCTTCTGCAAGGCTCTAGAACACTCTCTGTGTGCCCTCCTCTTCAGGTCTCTGTCCTGTGGCCTCTAGACCGTGCGGCTTCCCTGGACTGCACTCCGGAGCTGCTGGATCTCACCCCTGCATCGGGTAGGCGCTCCAGACGGGAGCACGGGGCTCGCCTCCCTTGTTCCCATGGCCCGGCCTCACCCCACGCTGTGTATCGGAAACAGATGAATATCCGGAAGACACAAATGCTCAAATCGATGAGGGAAAGAAAGAAAACACATTGGAAAAAAATTAGTGCTTTCAAGACGTAAATGCCAACATGAAAAAGTAGATGTGTAAATGGCCATCAGCCTGTGAAAATGTCTCGGCTTCACAGCCATCAAGGAAATGGCAGTTAAAATCACAGCTGGATGTGATCACGCATCCACCAAAGGGTAAAATGAAGACTGAGTGTTGCCAGGAAGCCCAGAAGCAAGTCACAGGCCACACAGGCCACATGTAGGAAGCCACTTTGGAAACGATGTTGATGGGTGGTGTCTACCTGTGCTGCACCGACCCAAACCGAAGGACCCGACGTCCACTCCTAGGGCAGGACACAGAAGGTAGCGTGCGTCCCCCAAACCATGGCCAAGAACGCTCCGCAGCGCTCACGCTGGACAACCGAACAGCCAGCCCCAGCGCGGTGGACAGAAGTCGGCCACTCTCCCACACGGGGACATGATCCAGCAAACAGAAGGAAGGAGCCACACCCGCTCGGCAGCACATTCTCGGACAACCCAGCACGGAGGCTCATGCTGCAGGCGTCCCTGTGGACGACGGCCGGAGACAGGTGACAGTCGTTCTGCTGTGAAGGAACCGAGCTGCTTCCCTGTGGGGACGACGGGGGGAGGGGAGACAATGGGGCTTCTGGGGGAGCGACTCGGGGAGGCTCACGCCGTGTCCATGTTCGCGGCTGCCCATCCACGTCCTGGGCCTGGTTCTACAAGTACGATACACTGCACTTTAGAACTTTGCTCACACGTGCTCGCAGACGGGTCCGTGTAGAAACGGCCCATCCCTGGATGCCGTCAGGGGCAAGGGTCTGACCCTGATCTGGCCTGGACATCTGCTTTGACCCTGGTCGCCTGCGGCACCGCCGAGGGGCAGCGACCCCCTGACAGCGAGATCTGCTGGGTGCGCGCTGCGGGCACCAGGGAGTGACGGCAAAGACGCAGCAGCGCCTGCGCTTCTCGGGCTGAGAATGCCCGCGAGCCCTGCCTTCCCTCCTGGGCTCAGCTGCCCCTCAGCACCTAACAATCCACCTGGCTCTGCTTCCGGGGCCAGCGGCTGGCAAACAAGCCCTCCTCATCCCGCCCCCCGCCCCCAGTCCTCACTTAGCCGTCGTCCTGGCCGGCACAGCACGCGGGCCTGTCTTCCTGCCGCGGCGCACCAGGAAGAGAGGGGCGCGGAGAGACGTGCCCTCGGTCCCCCCCAAGAGGAGACAAAGGTCAAGGACAGTCGGGCACATTCAGGGCATCAGCAGCCCCGAAGGAGTCAGCGGAGCCGCCTGTGTGGGGCCCGGGGGGGCTCCAATCAGGATTTGGCCAAGGCAGCCATTCCTAACAGGAAGAGGTTCTTTTCAGCTGCGGCCACAGCACAACGTTCCTTGGAAACCACTAGATGCGGAATCCGTCAAGTGACGTTAGAGGACTCACACTATCAAGGACAGTGAACGCAGTTCTGCACGTGCGCTGTACATGACCCCCGCCGACTCCGGGCGCGTCCACGGACCCCAAAACCACAGGGGGAGGGGGCCGGGTCTCATCCAGGCTTTCCAGGCAATTCCAATGCACCAGAGCTCCAGATCGCCCCCCAGCTGGGAGCGGCTTCTGAGGGGAGACCATCTGCCCCAAGTGAAACACAGGGTCCCTTACCAAGGTCATTTCCAACACATACCTGGACGCAGACCCAGAGGAGCAAGGGAGCCTTTGGTTCGGATCTATGTCCTGGAAGGAGGGAGGGAGCGATTCTGGTGTCTCCCGGAGGTTTTGGTTCGGTGGAGACGTCTGTTCTCTCTCACCATCAGGACGTGGTTTGCCAGGACAGAGCCGGGGTCCCCAGACCGCGGGGGACCAGAGCCCCCACACTGAGTACGCCGGGGAAGCCGGGCACCGGCATCCGTGGGAGCCAGTCCTGAGGTAGCACCGGGGCTTCAGGGAGAGCATGGAGCCTTCTCAGGGGAGGAAGGAGCCCTCCCTGGCAGCCTGCCCTTCTGTGGGGGCTGGGAGGCCTGATGAGCTTTAACTACAACCTCCTGGGCCTTTCCTCCACCTGGAACCTGAGCTGAGCTGAGCTGACTTTCCAGCGCCCGTCGTTTGCCTCATCATGAAAGTGTCTTCGCCGCCGTGACCTACCGGCCGGGCTGCGGGGAGACCCCTCCATGCCGCTGGGACCCCAGTGGACCTCCATTCTGGCCACACATGAGAGTCCCCCGGGCATGTCTGGAACCAGTGGCTTCTGTCCACTTGGGCCTGAGCCGATTCCCCGGGGATTTCTGTGGCTCAAGGATGGTCATGCAGGGTGAGAAGGAGCCGCCCTGCTCCACTCCGGTGGGCTAGGGGGTGGGGGAGGCACTGGGGGCTCTCCCTGGGGGGCCGCTGCTCCGGGCTTCCCCTTCCTCCGGGTCCGAGGAGCCAGCAGTCCCTGTCCCATCACACCCCAGCAGCAGGGCTCTCTCTGCGGACTTGCCTGAGCACGTGACATTCCAACTGGGCTGTTTAATGTGGTGACCCCAGTATTTCGGGGTTCAGCTACAGTGTCTGGGACAGTGTGATCCTGCACATGGCTGGTGTTCTTTCCCTGGGGGTTCGGCCCTGCAGGGGCCCACGCCTGGACATGGGGGCCAGCCTGGTCCCTGGCGGGGCTGGAGCCAGGCCCTGCCCATGATGGGGGTTTCCTCCTGCCCCTCCTTCTCTGGTGTTTCGGCAGGGATGCCCCCTGGTCTCAGGGGCTCTCTCTGGAGCCTCTGGTCGCTGGCAGTCCTGCCTTTGAATGCTGTCCCCACCCTTCTCCTGCCTGCTCCCTGCCCCTCCGGGATGGGGCCACCAAAGGGGAGGGGCCCTGGCCCCAGAAAAGCCTTCCCTCAGGTCCCGCTGAGAAGACTTTATCAAGGGACCAAGCCAGTGACAGATCGTGCTCCACAGTTGAGAGGCTCCCACGAGGAGAGGGGGCCCGGGAGACCTATGGTGAGCTCCGTCTGTGTGCTGACAGGTGATTCGGTTGTCTCTGCAGAAAGCTGGGAAGGGGGTGCTCCGCCTCGGGGTGGGGGTGTCCTTGCCGAGGGAGGTCCCTGTGGAGGAAAGGCCCAGGGCTTGTCCAGGGCTGGTGGGAAGAGGCTCTTGCTTCAGGCTTTGAGGTCGATCCCCCATCGCTGGCGGGAAGAGGAACGGTTGAAGGCCTGGGCCGGCCCCTGCCTGTTGTGGGCACTGAAGTCTTGCCGGTGTCCGGAGCAACATCTGGGGACGGACGGTGATCCGGCCGGCGGGCGGAGCCGTCACGGTGCACAGAACCTGCCCGGAGGGCGGAGCACGGTGTGCCCGGCTTTGCTAACCTCCCAGCATTCCATCCCAACGAACTTATTTAGCTATGGGCGTTAAAGTACACCTTTTCGAGTTGTTTCAGTTATATATTTAGAAGCATTTCTGGATGACTGACCTCGAGCTGCAGACATTCAAACCCTTGGTAATGAGTAACCGGCAGTTAACGACTTTTCCACAGAGAAAAGAGGCACACTGAAACCCAAAGCGACGTCAGCAAGACATTCCATGTTGTAGAAGTTCTCTCAAATTCCCTCATGTCACCAAACGGTAGGTCGACCTGTTTGTACGGCTTTCTTTTGTTTCCACACCTGGGCACCAGGACAGGCACGAAGGGTTTTCCTACAGAAAAATGCTCCCCCCGAGAGAACAGAGGCGACCCTTGGAGATCCGTCTGAGCGCATCTACCGGCGGAAAGTGCTTCCTGGGAAAGAACAGGGACTTTACAAGGAAACATTCGGGAGAGAGTTGTGGCAGAATAATTTCACAAAGGGAAATGTTAGGAATAGAAAATGAAAATCGGCTTATTGGCACCCCATTCTCCTTTGCAGGAATGGCAGAGCAGCCCGTCTCCCAGGCCAGACTAGGGTCCTGTCCGGCAAAAGCGCAGAAGGAGAGATCTGGGCTGGAAGTGTTGCTCTGAAGGAGGCGAAGCTTGGGACCCGACTCCAGGGCCCAACAGCTCAGCAGCTCAGTCAAAGGCTCTGCGATCTGGGATCCCAACGCAGCAGCGTCACAAATCACGAGCCCCTCTCCCCCGCCTTGCACTTGAGCCAGCAGTGAGACCCCCCCTTCTAGGGGACTGTGGGAGATGTGACCTTGGCCTTGGTCCTTGAGCACCGGCCCTGCAGAAGCAGCTTTGGAACGTTGGGCCCCGTGGACCCCCAGAGGATTCCCATATACTCTCCTATCCTATCCCCGTGTGCTCTGCCTTCAGTCTCTTCCTGAAGGCGCTTGGGAGATGCAGGCGAGCTGCATGAGTGCTGGACGGATGCGAGCATGGAAACCGATAAGAAAACCAGGTGTAGGGGCGCCTGGGTGGCCCAGTGGGTTGAAGCCTCTGCCTTGGGCTCAGGTCATGATACCAGGGTCCAGGGATGGAGCCCCTGCATCGGGCTCTCTGCTCAGCGGGGAGCCTGCCTCCCCCTCTCTCTGCCTGCTTCTCTGCCTACTTGTCATCTCTGTCTGTCAAATAAATAAATAAAATCTTTTTTTAAAAATTCTAAAAAGAAAACCAGGTGTAGAAATTGTCTTCCACGGAGCATTGCCGGCAGCTTGGGCCAGTGCGAAAGCGCAGACTGAGAACCCGCGGAACCCCGGCCCAGTGCCCTGCTGGCTGTCCCCGATCGGAGGCCAAGCCTGGCAGCTCTCCGCCCCGAGGCCCTGGAGGTCGGTCCCAGGGAGCTCCAGCGGGGACACGGGGACACAGCCGCGCCGCAGCCTGCCCTCCTCCCGCCAGCGGCGCGCCCCCTGTCCCTCCCCCTCCCAACCCCCGCTGAGGGTCTGGACGCGATCTCCAGGCCCAGCTCTGGAGCCCGCGAGGGGCGCGCGTGTCGGGGCAGAGAGCACCTGGGGCCGCGGGGATCAGGGACGCGCGCAGCGCCCGGTCTCCCGCGCCATCTCCCGCCGCTGCGCTGGGAGCAGGCGGGACACTCGGGGGACGTGGTGGTTCCTGCCTTCCGGCCTGCGGGCGGGGACACGAGCCACCGGGCCAGGGACGGCTGCGCGGAGGGGAAGACCCGGGGCCGCCTCCGTTCTCGGCTGTGCCTCCCCGCCCGGGCACCCAGGACCCCCCCCCCCGCCCCCGCATCGTCCCCAGCCTAGCCCAGATCCGGGGCGCAGGAAGCTTGGTGGCACAAGCGCAGCCTCTGGGCGGCTGCGGCGGAGGGTGGGGCGGGGAGGGTGGGGTCCCTGGGGGGGGTTCCGGCCCCGCCCGCCCTGCCCCACTCCAGCCTCAACGTCCCGGAGCGCGTCCTCTGTGCTGAGCGCAGCGCAGCGTAAAGGAAGGAGCGCTGGGGACCCCGGGCCTCCCCTGGTGCTCAGGGCAGGTCCTGGTCGTTCTGCCCTCCCCCCACCGCCAGCGCTCAGCGCCCCCGGAATGCTCCCCTGCAGTGCTCAGTCCGAAGCCACCAGAGCTGCCGGAGCGAGGGCTGGCAGGTGCCTAAGGCTCTAGGAACTCCATTTTCGCGTGTGACCCCGCAGGGACTCTTTCCTGAAGCCTGGCTCCCTGCAAAGGGCCCTGGGGTCGCAGGGGCCTGCGGGATCTCCTGCCCTCTCACAGGCAGGCTCTCCTCCTGTCTGAGCAGGGCCCACCCAGCTCCCTGGCACCGGCCAGCTGCCTCTTGGGGAGCAGGTGCTGGGGGGCTACCTCCAGGGCCACAGACAAGACATTTCCTGCAGTGGTTTAGCAGAGAAGTGTCCTGAAGCGGTCACCACAGGCCCCGGAGCACTTGGTGTCTTTCCTGTCCTGCTGAGCCCCTACACCGCACACTCAGGGGGAAACTGGCTGTTTTCACCCTGGTTGAGCGGTTCTGAATACATGAGGGTTTGGGGTGGCAGCGCTGACAGCTTTTCCCCCTGACCTTGTCCAGAAATGCCACCCTCGAAGGCGGTGACCCAGCAGGAAGTCATGTTGCAGGAAACACTCCTTCCCGCCAGGCTCCCTGGAGGAAAGCAGCGGCTCTCTCCGTGTCTTATCTTAGAGGCCGAGGTCGAGGAAGATGGCCAAGTGGGGACACATGTGGGGAGGGTCCAGGTCTGCTGCTGGAGCTACTGTCCATGGGGTGGCTTGTCTGGAGGGGGGACGTGGTGAGCAGCCCTACCCCCCAGCAGCCAGCAGCGGCCACCGCAAGGAGACAGTCATGGTTGTCTGAGCTTGGCGGGGGGGGGGGGGGGGGGGCCCCCCCCCCCCCCCCCCCCCCCCCCGCG
The DNA here is from genome assembly GCF_022355385.1 of Mustela nigripes. Lineage (NCBI taxonomy): Eukaryota > Metazoa > Chordata > Mammalia > Carnivora > Mustelidae > Mustela > Mustela nigripes. Next base: position 142,858,908 of record NC_081569.1, read on the forward strand.
GCGGCGGACGGGGGGGGGGGGGGGTGGGGGGGGGGGGGGGGGGGGGGGGGGGGGGGTGTCCTCCACGCACACGCACTCCTGCCCCCAGTGTTAGAGAAGCTGTAGGAGGATCTACGGACGATTGAACAGGGCGGACCCAGCCACAGCCCGTCTTCAGCCGGCGAGTCATCCCGTCGGCCGTTGCCTGTGTGAGCCGTGTCTCTCGCTATGCTCTAGGGGACTGTGTCCAGCCTGATGCGGGGGCACCGAGCTTCCAGAACCTATTCCCATTGCACGTAAATTACCACTGTTTGCCTCAATTCTTATGATCATTACAATTTTTTAGAGGGAGAGAGAGAGTGGGAGAGCGAGGGGCGAGAGGGTCTGAGGCAGGCGCCACACCAGGTGGGGTTTGATCCCTGGCCCTGAGACCAAGGCCAAAGCTGAAACCAAGAATCTCTGCTTAACCCACTGAGTCACCAGGCGCTCCTCTGAATCTTGATCTCAGCTCAGGTCTTGAGCTTAGGGTTCTGAGTTCAAGTCCTGTGTTGGGCTCCACACCCATGTGGATGGATGGATGGAAACTATCAGATCACACTACTTACCTTCCGTGTTTGAATAGTTTATTTTTTAAAGATTTTTTTAAAAGATTTTATTTATTTCTTTGACAGACAGAGATCACAAGTAGGCAGGGAGAAGGCAGAGAGAGAGGAGGAAGCAGGCTCCCCGCTGAGCAGAAAGCCTGATGCAGGGCTCGATCCCAGGACCGTGGGACCATGACCTGAGCCGAAGGCAGCGGCTTAACCCACTGAGCCACCCAGGTACCTCATGTTTGAATATTTTAAAAGTAGCATCAGCACTGGAGAAGAAAGATACACTATAAAAACATTAAGAACTTTCTTATATTTTGTTTTTAGATAGTAGCATATGGGAACCCTTTCCTGAAAACTTTTACCTTATGTAACAAGGACGGATTTTATTGAGCTCGTTTTACAAAGTTCCAGTTTGTGTCAATGTGCACTTCCTCCCCTACACCAGCTGTAGGAGCTCCTTGCTTCCAAATAAAACAAATCTCAGCGGAACCCACACCCAGATTTCTGTCTGTAACAACAAACAAGTTTGTCAAGGAAAGGTCTGTTAATATTTTATATCCCATTTAAGTAAGGTGATGGCTTTTACCTTCCTGCTCCTAACACAGAAAAGCAAACCCAAAGGACTCCCGGCCCAGCTCCGGGCTGAGGCGTCCCTCACTGTCTCCTCCCTCCCAGGGGTTGGACTAATTTTAAAGCCGAAAGACTTGCATTCCTCCTGCCACGCTGGGTGGGCCCTGGAAGTTCCTGCAGAGGCATCCTCTCCCCCGCTGGTGTCACCTTACACTCTGAGCAGGGACCTCCCTTCTGTGTCAGAGAGGGAATGGAGAGTCACCCCTCCCTCCAAGTCACCCTAGAGGCCCCCAAATCCACCACCATTAAGGGAGCTGGTGGAGACTCCCTCCCTGCCTCTGGTGGGTTTGTCCCAAAGCTGTCAGAGCACAAGCACCACGAGGGGACCACTGTCCTGGGCTTCTCCTGGCCGCAGCCCTGCCCCCCACTGGCTGTGACCCGCCCACAGCGGCCCTGTGTTCCCTGATCCAGGCCTCTCTACATAGCAGCCTGAGATCCAGGAAAATGCTCGTCGTTTCCAAATAAGTCCTTTCTCCTGGCCAGGGCTGCAGGATACACCTTTCCAGCAGCACAAGGTCCTTCTGGAATGGGGCTGGGCCTTACTCGCAGCCAAGATGGACTTTACGAGAGGCCAGTGTGACAGGTGTTTGGGAAGCCAGGCTCAGTGGTCTCTTTCTAGAAGCTGCTGACCTCCTGAGCTGAGGTTCTACGAAGGCGCCCAAGGCCAGTCGTGGAGGCCCAGGTCAGGGGCCATAGGGTTCACTCCCTACAGATGGCTCTCCGAAGGGAATACTTGTCTCCTTCCCTCCTTCAGATGCCCTCAGACAGCTCAGGGACCTCTGTTCCTTGTGGACTGAATATCTCCTCTTGTTTCACCGACAGCCACCTCGTGGCCCCCACACCACTCACCTCGGGCCCCACTCCCCGACGGGCTTGTCCTCTCCAGCAGACCGCAAGAGCCAATTTCTGTCACAACTGATGACAGGGCTGGTGCCTGAGGTTCTGGACTTGGCCCCAGGGGAGCTTCTGGAGGAGGAGACAGGACGGACTCGTTCAGGGGACTCCCCCCACCTCCTGTGGACCCCTGAGAGACCCGCACCCTGCCAGACTCACATCAGGGCAGCCCATCCTGGTGCACCCTGGCTGGGGATGCTGATAGCCTCTCCTTCCTCTCCTTCCAAAAGAGGAAACCACAGGGAAAGGAGCCCCCCAAGGGTTCGCCCCTCCCCAAGTCAAGGGAAGGAGCGAGCTGAACTAGCAAGGGTCACGTGGCTGCCAGGCAGAAGTTGACCCCAGTAGGGTTAAATTTAAATATTTGTTTCATTTAAAAAAAAAAAAAAAGGAAAAAGGAGGAACAAAAACATTCTGGAAGGGCGTAGGCAGCTGCTCAGGGTCGCTTTTGGGGTTGCTAACAGCGCCCTATTCTCTGCGTCTCGGGTCCAGATGGGAGTGTGGTTCTGCCAACTGTGCGCCCTCCCCGCAGAGCTGGGGGTGGGAACGGGGTGGGGACGAACCCCTGGCCCCTGCTCTTTGCGGCAGATGGGCAAGGTCATGGAGGGGGGCACTTTCTGAGCAGGTTTCAGTGCCTCCTCCCAGCTACCTAGATGCTGGGCGGCTGGGATAGCGGGCACCGGCAGGGACCAGCGGGGACATTAGCAGTAGCAGTGGCTCTGTGTGTGGCCCGGAGCCTGGGCTGGCCACTCTGGTGGTTCCATCGGCTCCTGACTCCAGGGTCAGATGCACCGGCTGGACCCTTCCCTACCCCCAGGCCACCGAGAGCCTCCTCATCTAGCTCTTGCAGAAGTTTGATAAGCACCTGATTTTGTCTATGAAGTCAAGCCCTGCTAGATTACCCATAGTGGCTCTGTCGCCTGCCCCCTGCCCGCCACGCGATTTGCTGTCTGAAGTGACGTGGCCTTCCACAGATGAGCCGTGGGCAGCACCAGTGTCCTCCAGCTAAAGCCCACAGGAACAGAGCTGTTGTTGAGCCGGTGAGGGGAGCACACACCCTGGGGGTCCTTGGTGTGTCTCAGCGAGAAGGTACTAGAAAGCACTTGGATTCGGGCTTGTAGGAGGTGATTTTAGTGCCAGTTCAAGAAAGTAGGGTTTCGCTCTGGAATGGATGCTGTCAGGAAGTGGGGGACATTTCAGGACAGACTACCGTTGTAGTACGTCTTATCTAGAAGGAGGGGAGGCTGCACGGTTGACCCTTGAACAACCTGGGTTTGAACTGTGTAGGACCACTTAGATGTGGGTAGTTTCAATAGATACAGTCCAGTGCTGTGCATTGTATTTTCTCTTCTTTACGGTTTTCTTACTACCATCCTCTTTTCTCTGGCTTATTTCATAGTGAGAATACAGCTAACGCTATATGTAGCACAGCAGGCAAGCATTGTTTCTGTCCTCGGTGAGCCTTCCCGGCAACTGGAAGCTATCAGCACTGGGGGAGTCATAAGTCCTATGTGGATTTCCAATTGTGCGGCTAGGTGTCCGCACCCCGAAACCTCACACTGGACAAAGGTCAGCTGTAACTGGTGAAAAGCAGTGGTCACTCATGGAAACCACGAGAGGGGGCGTGTTTGGTCATCTCTGTGGTTTTGGAATTATTCCTATTTCTGTCTGTATTCAGACATGATTCCCAAGGGCTCCGTGTCTTTTTTTTTTTTTTAAGATCTTATTTATTTACTTGACAGAGATCACAAGCAGGCAGAGAGGCAGGCAGAGAGAGAGGAGGAAGCAGGCTCCTTGCTGAACAGAGGGGCTTGATCCCAGGACCCTGAGATCATGACCTGAGCAGAAGGCTTAACCCACTGAGCCGCCAGGCACCTTCCATGTGTCTTGATCCATCCCAGTCACAGAGCAGCCTTGTCTCGCTGACGTTGGGGTCCTCTGAAACTGTTTTTGTGCAGCAGGAGAATGCCACAATCTTGCTGTGAGGCGCAGCTCCAGCTCCCACATGGCTGGGACAGCGAGTAGGCATATACACAGACTGGGAGGCTGGGGTCCCTGAGCAACCACGACGAGATCCTTGGTGCCAGTTGTCTACAGAGTCCGCCCATATGGTGCTGAGGGGCTGGTCTCTCACCTTCTCCAGCTGCATTGTGTCCTCACCCACAATCCGAGCCTATGACCTCCCAGCGAGGTCTTTATGACCAGCTGATTGAGAAGGAAAAACCTTGATCCTGGCGTACAGATGGTCCCGAACTGGATGGCTCAAGCATTCATGTGGTGGCCCGAAAGGACAGAGACGAAGGAAAATCCTCTCAGTGGTCACGGCTTCAAGCACTGCGTTTGGCCATTGTCCACCTTGCCTGGCCTGAAAGATGGCCAGAAGTATGACTCTGTGTTGATTCATGGGTGGTTGCTAATGGCTTGGCTGGATCACCAGAGCCTTAGGAAAAAACCACATTGCAAGGTTGGTAACAATATGATCTGGGTGGGCACAGGAGGAGGGACCTCTCTGGGTAGACATGGACTGGGCAGATCCTTCGTCGCATGGGAATGCTTATCCAAAGGCATCTGCTGCCGAGGAGGCTCTCGGGAACCAGCTAGATGGGACAGTCCATTCTGGGACAGCAGCCAGCCATCCAGATGCTTGTTCAATGGCTCATGTACAGAGCAGCCAAGGAGGCAGGGCTGGAGGCTATGCGTGGGCTCAGTGTCCTAGACTTGGCCTCACCAGGTCTGACCTGGACATCATCACCACTGGGAATCTAACCCACCAAGAGCAGAGACGAATGTGGAGCCCCTGACACAGTGCCATTTCCTGGGGGAGCAGCTAGTCGCTTGGTGGAAGACGGATTACGTTCCATCTCTCCCGTCGTGGAAGGAACAGCCATCGGTTCTCACTGGCACAGACCTTCAGTCTGGACACAAACTCGCTTTCCCTGCTTGTAATGCTTCTGTCCGCTCTACTGCCCGCAGACTTACAGTATGCCTTGTGGACCTTTCTGGTATCCCACAGAACATCTCTCAGATAAAGAGATTAATTTTATAGCAAAAGAAGCAAAGCAATGAGCAACACACATGGACTCCTCCAGAACACGCGACCGAGAAAAAGCCTGATGGTCTGGTGAGGCCTCAGGTGAGCGCCAGCTGGGAGACGACACTCTGAGAGGAAGGCGCTGCCTCTCAAAGGCCGTGACATTATCTAAATGTCAGGCATAACACAGTCACTCATATATATGGTGCTGTTTTTCCCAAAGCCCAGATATAGGAGTCGGGGAGTCAAGGGGTGGGAGAGGGACCAGCTTCTCTCAGTATTAGTCCCGGGAACTAAGTGGGATCTTGGTGGCACCTCTTGGTACTTCCATTCCTCTCTCCCTCTGTGTGTCTTTCTCCATCAAATAAATAAATAAAATCCATTAAAAAAAAAAAAAAAGAAATCCATTGATGTAACCCAGCACACTGACACGATGAAGGGGGAAAACCTGCATGACCACCTCACTTGACACAAAAATAATTACTGGACAAATTTCAATTTCCTTCCATGATAAAAACACTCCACGAACTACGAATAGAAGGAAACTAAACATAACAGAAGGGATATAGGAGGAGACCGCAGTGAACATCATATGCGATGATGAAAGGAAGCTTTTCCTCTAAGATCGGGAGGAAGGTAAGGAAACAAGCTTTCACCACTTCTGTTCATGATAGTAAAGGAGGTCCTAGCCAGAGCAATTAGGCAAGCAAAAAATAATAACTATTATGACCTCCTAATTGAAAAAGAAGAAATAAAATTATCTTTGTTCTCAGGTGATATGATATTAAATGCAGAAAACCATAAATATTTCATGCTTTTAAAGATTTCATTAATTTATTTGATAGAGAGTGAGAGAGGGAACACAAGCAGGGGCAGTGGGAGAGGGAGAAGCAGGCTTCCCGCCGAGCAGGGAGCCCGATGCGGGGCTCGATCCCAGGACCCTGGGATCATGACCTGAGTTGAAGTCACAGATGTTTGATGGCTGAACCACCCAGGCACCCCCTTAAATCTTTCATTTTAAAAAAAACTGTTAGTAGTAATAAATTCATAATGTTGCAAGATACAAAATCAGTGCAAAAAAAAATCAATTACATTTCTATACACTAACAATGAACAATCCAAAAAGGAAATTAAGAAAATAATCCCATTTATAATAGCATCAAAAAGAAGAATACACTGGGATTAACCCAAACCAAGGAGGTGGAAGACCGTGCGGTGAGAACAGGTCCGTGGACGGGGAGGTCAGAGATCGTAAAGATGTCAGTACTACCCGGAGTCTTCTAAAATTCAGAACAATTCCTACCAAAATCATTTTTTTGTCATTTTTTGTCTTTTTTTTTTTTTTTTTTTGCCGAAATAGAAAAACTGATCCTAAAATACGTATGGCATCTCAAGGGATCCCGAATAGCAAAAGGCAGTCTTAAAAAAAAAGAGAACCACCAAAGCTGGAAGACACACTTCCTGGTTTCAAAACTATTACAAAATAGCGGGGGAGTGGCCTAAAGACAGACACAGTCCATGGGATAGAACAGACCCAACCTACGTATTCATCAAAACATTTACAACTTCAGATTTGGCAAGGACTTCGATATGATGCCAAAGGTACAGGCAACAGAAGAAAAACTGGATAACTGGACTTCATGAAAGTGTTAAGATTTTGTGTGCGTGTCCAAGCACATGATCAAAAATGTTTTGTATGTCATTGTGTATCAAATGTGTATCTAGCAAAGGGCAGCCTACAGAATGGGAAACAATATATGCAAATCATAGATCTGCTAAGAGACTAATATCCAGAATATACAGAGGACGTCTAAAACTTGGCAACAAAAAAACCCACCTGGTTTTAAAATGGACATCGAGTTTGGAGAGGCATTTCTCCAGAGAAGAGATACCAACAGCCAATGAGCATGTGAGAAGAGGCTCAACGTCATTCATCATTACGGAAACAAACAGCACAATGGGACGTCCTCTCACCTACTGGAATGGCTACTATGAAAAAACAGACAGACAGACAGACGGTTACAGTGGTGGCGGGGATGTGGAAAAATCAGAGTGCTTGTGCTAGGCCGGTGTTGGTGGAAATGTGCTACCGCAGAAAACTGTAGGGTGATTCTTAAAAAGTTAAAAATAGAATTAGCATATGGTCCAGCAGCTCCAGTTCTGGGTGTCTGTCCAAAGCAGGGTGTTGCAGAGACAGCCGCATACCCATGTCCGAGCACCATTACTCACCGTAGCCAGAAAGTGGAAGGAAGCCAGCTCCCATTGAGAGGCCAGTGGAGGAGCCTAAAGTGGTGTATCCATACAGTGGAACATATTCATCCTTAAAAAGAAGGGAAATTTGGTCACATGCCCCAACGTGGATGGAACTTGAGGGCGGTCACAGAAAGACAAACACGGTACGAGTCCACTTGCGTGAGGTTCTTGAGTAGTCGGGTTCAGAGAGACAGAAAGGGGAATGGTGGGTGCCAGGGCTGGGGGGGGGGGGGATTGTTTAATGCATATGGAGTTTCAGCTTTGCAAATGAAAAAGTTCGGGGTCGGGGGCACTGTGTGGCTCAGTCAGTTAAGCGTCTGCCTTCAGCTTCAGAGTCCTGGGATCGAGCCCCATACTGGGCTCCTTGGGAGCCTGCTTCTCTCTCTCCCTCTGCTACTGTTTCTCAAATAAATAAATAAAAATCCTACAAAAAAAAAAGACAAGAAAAAGTTCCGGGGCGGGTGATACAATATGTTAGTACGTAAACACCGCTGAACGGTACCCTGAAAAAGAGTTAAGATGGTAAACTTTGTGTTATGTGTATTTTATCACAATTTAAAAATCAACAATGGCCTCATGACCAGTGACAGACAGTGACTGTCACAGCTGTGGATATTGTCCCGCTTGCCTGTTATGGGGCAGGAATTAGCAAGACGGCAACATGACGGAGGGAGACGGAGCTGGGACTCCCTCTCACCGCCATGACGGACTGTGGACACACACACACACAACGGAGGAATGTAGTCTCCCGTGTCTCATCATCTCGAAGTTCACCATTTCGTCATCCTCTGCCAGACGAAGATCAGGGTCCTCTAGTGCGGTCCCTCAATACAGTTTCTCTGGGTCTTCAGGTCCAGTTAGCTCCCTCCCCACCGCCGTGTGCCCCATTATGTCCGGTGGTGGGACTGACACAGGGTAACATGTCTGGACACTCCTGGTCAGAAAGGGGGGCAGTGGGAGACACAGAGGAGTCACTGGTCCATAGCAATTCCGAAACCCGGCCAAGAAATCCTTTGCTTAGGTCTTAAGCCCTGGAAATAATCCTCCATTGCTTTGGGCTCTGTCGTCTGACCTCTTTATTTTGCCCTCTGAGCCATCCACCCCCCCTCTTTTTTTAAAAAGATTTATTTATTTTAGCAAGAATGAGCAGGAGGGGCAGAGGAGAGCGGGAGAGAATCTCAGGCAGACTTTGCGCTGAGCACAGAGCCCAGTGCTGGGCTTGTTCCCAGGCCCCTGAGATCATGACCTGAGCTGAAACCAAGAGTCGGATGCTTAACTGACTGCATCACCCAGGCAACCCCCCCACCCCATTTTTTTAAATGAAAGCACATGTTTGCAGCAGAGCAGTCTTCTCAGCCTGCTTCCTTCCAGTAGAATTGTTCACGGTGGGAGGTTGGGGAAACCAGCATCTCTTTTCCCTTTGAAAGCCTCTGTCCTTTTCTTAGTCCGAGTGGGGGCTGTTTTTGTTGATAACATTTTTTTCCCAAAACCTTGGTGGATCTGTGATTTGGGGTTATCTCCATAAGAGAAAAGATACACCCACGAATCTGTTTGAGAATTGGGTTCCCTCCGTTGGTGAAAGCCCTGCCCACGAAGGTCTTTTCGATGAGCCCTGCTCTAGCCTGGGCTCCTGGGACGGCTGAGGGGTGCTGTGGGGATTTCCAAGAGGCCCTGTCTCTGGGGCAGAGGATGACTCTGTGTCACGGGCCCATCACGTGACTGAATGGCCCTCTGAGAGATCACCTTTGCTCTTTCTGAGGCCTCGACGGTCACACTTGGCTTCACTTGCCGACTTCTCCCAGATCTGACATTCCCTGGGAAGTCATTTCGTAGTTTCAGCATCTTCTGCCATTTGGAGAAACTGTGAATTCTCAAAAGACCAAGTACTGATTCCTTGTAGTTTCCCAGATCTCTCAATCGGCTTCTCTTTTCCCGCTGTGCCCCAGGCTCAGGAAGAGGCCGGCAGCAGCCTGCAAACCACCTGGTGGTCTCGTGGGTGTCAGTGGGCGCACCATTTTCTCCCCACGCTGCTGCGGGCGACAAGGTGGCCACAGTTCTGCTGTTCTCCCTCCCTGGGCACCCTCCCTGGGGGGGTCCTGTGAGCCCCGCCGCCCGATGGCCTGTCCAGGGTGCGTTCGTGCTCCGCTGACACTCCCCCGAATGCCACTTGGCTCTGCCTGCTGTCTGGTCCCAAGCTGCCCTGGCCTGTCTGGGCATTTGCTGGCTGGGTCCCTGCTCCACGTACCCGGAGCTGATAGTAGTGTCTGTTGCCGCAGAACAACTCGCCTTGAAGCTTATGGGGGTAACACAATAAACGTCTGAGGGTCTGTCAGTCAACTCGGGGCGGGGCAGCTGGGGCCTCTGCTCAGGGGCCTCTGCTCAGGGGCCCTCAGGGGCTGCAGAGAGGGGTGGGCTGGGGGCTGCCTTCATCGCAAGGCTCAGCTGGGAAAGGAGCCTCCTCCTGAGCTCCAGCGGGAGCTGTTGGCTGGTCTCAGGCCCCCGCTGGGTGCTGGCTGGAACCTCCGTTCCCTGCCACACGACCGTCTCCACCAGGCCGGTCCCCGCGGGGCGCCGGCCTGCCACAGAGCGTGGGCTCTGAGAAAGGCTGATCAAGACTGGGGCGGGGAGGGGGCAGTGGTTCGTGATTTAATCTCAGAAGTGACAGCCCATGGCTATGGTCCTGTTATATTCCCTAGAATACAGCCCCTGGGTCCTGCCCACCCTCTGGGGGAGGAAGCCCCGCAGAGCAGGAGGACCAGAAGGGGGTTCCCAGAACCCGTCACAGAGGCTGTCCAACACGGCGACGGAGAAAAACGTCGGAGAACTGGGAAGCAGAGGACAGATCCCACAATTTTAAAAGCTGATAAAAAGAGCAGGCATCGCACTGAAGAGGGAATCTCGTGCCATAAAAGCCCCGACGGAGCTCACAGTGTCACCAGCACTCTGAGTGCCATGGTGGAAACCGCAACACAGGGAAGACAAGCGTCTGCATGGACTTGGCCGTGGACCATTCGGAGCATCCAGAGTGTGTGCGTATGAGACTGTTACAACCATTTGGGAAAACAGTTTCCCCTTCCCTGGGACGCTGAGCAAGCACAGGGCCCGGGCTCCGGGGTCCAACTGTGAATGGCTTGTGGCAGTAAGACCACCTGCGAGCTCGCACAGCGGCCACCCAGGGCCCAGGGCCTCCCTCCCCAGGAACATTTGCTCCTTGTCAAGCCACTTGCATTATCTGGGCCACTCTTGACTCCAGAGGGACCACAGGCAGCTTGCGTGCCACAGACTTAGGTTAGAAGTAAGAAAGGTAGGAGGAGAAAGAAAATCTACTGTGTAGGTCTTAAATTTTACCTGTGTGTGTGCACGCGTGCGCATACACACCCAGAAACTACTTCAGACCTATTCCTCAGGTCACAGGAGCTGATCACGTGGGCCTGATCATTTGTCATGCAGAACACCCTGGGCCCTGAGCCGAAACGTGGATCTGACTGGAAGGATCTGAGGTGGCCCTAGGAATCTAAAAGAAGAAATGTCTGCTCACGTTTTTTCCTGGATTGAACCTATTATCCAGAGGCACAGGCAGGGACACAAGACCTCCCAGGAGGCCTCAGAGTAGGCAGGTGGTGTCAGAAACATGGGCCGGGCAGGGGGTCACTCAGCTGGCCGTCCTCGGGGCCCAGCTTCATGCCTGAAAACAGGACGCCATTTGCTCCCTGCATGCGTTCTCTCTGCACGGCTCAACGCCCAGCCCAGGAGCAGTGTTGGGGGTTTTGTCTCTGTTCCAGCAGAGGAAGGGGCAGCTTCAGACAAAGAGAGCTGAGGCCAGCAGGGTCTTTTCCCTCAATGCACACACCTCCACAGGCCCCCTCCCCACCTCCCTGTGTTTGAAATGTCCCCTTAGAGATGGTTCTGGAAAGGGGTGTGAGGAAACACTGCCAGGAGGAGTGACCCCAGAACAGAGTGAGTCAGAAGACAGAGTGGGTTAGCCGGACTTCAAGGGCTCAAACGTAAGTGCCCAACACCCCTGCCCCAAAGCCCCAGGGAGAAAGGAAGAAAGAAAAGATAGGGGACCCAGGCTGACCCTCCCCCCTGGTGAACTGGCTACAGGGACTGTCAGGTTCTAAAATACAAATATTTTTTACGTTGCAAAAAATCCACACTTCTGTTCACACATCATGTATGATGTCAATAGAATTCCCAGAGCCATGCGTAACCATCACTTTATACCTAACGTTCCTGTAACAAAACGAACTTTTTCAGGTCACTGGCACAGTTTTGAGCATTCTTGTTTCTTTGATTTGTTTTTCTTGCTATTTCTTTTAGATGTTTAAGTGGTGAGGCTAGATTGCTAAATGTGAAAGATTTGTTGTAGCGGGTGAAGCAAATCATTAACTTGTGGACACAGGCACACAAGACTCCTACCAAAGACAGATTCTTAAAGTTATAAAACATTGGCACTTTTAAACTAGTGCAAGAAAAGTTTCTTGTCCCGTTTAGGAGAAAACTCTATAAAAAGATCCTCACATGGTCTGCTCCTCTATCAGTCCCTGGGTCACTGCGAACTATGCAGGTATCAGACGAGACGGCCTACCCTCTGGAAACGAGAAATACGTGCCAGATGCGGCCATTTTCCCTCTGGTTACCGCCGTGCGAGGCGGATCATACCCCGGGAGCAGAGACCGCGCAGGCAAACTGGAGCCCTGTAGGAACGGTAGCTCTCAGTACTAGAAAGACCCATATTGAAAACGAGCACCTTTTCCGATCCCTTTATTTTCACTCAATTGACAGATGCAGCATCGCTGGGACGTCAGTTCCCGAAGGGAAGGCCTGGGCCAGCGGCTCCCTCTCCCCTCCCCGGTGCGCACCGCCCTTCAAGCCCGCCGTGTGTCATCCCTATATTTAGAAACACGCAGAGGGGACACAGGACCGCTGCGTTCGAGGCTGCAGGGCCGAGGTAAACACACGAAAACCTCGCGGAAGGGGCCCGCACCGAGTCTCGGGTTCGCGACCCTCGTTGTCCAAAAAGGCGGGGCGGGGGCGGGGGGCTCCCGTAACAAACCCCACTTGAGGAAAAGGGCGGCTCCCCACACAGGCAGAAGATCTGGATCTGGGGCTTCCTCCAAGAGGTCAGCAAAGCGGCGAAGCTTCCCCAGCCCCTCGGAGCTCGCAGACGGCGGAGGCGCGGTCGGGGTGGCGCGGAGTAACCCCCGGTCCTCGCCGTAACTTTCTTTCCAAAGCGGGGGAGGCGGGCTGAGCTTCGGGAATCAGAAAAGCGCTGGGCGTCCTCGAAGGCCACCGTGGGGCTCAGCCGATGAACCTCTCCGACGGCCACGTATCCTGGGCATTGCTGGGGGGCGCCGGGGGCGCCGCCTCGGGCGGGGCCAGGGCCTCCATCTCGCGAACCACCTGCGTGAACACCTGGTCCACCATGAGTTTGCTCTTGGCCGTGACCTCCAGGAACGGGCAGCGCCACTCGCGGGCCAGCGCGCGGCCCCGCGCCGTCAGCACCTGGCGCTCGGCGTCCAGGTCGGCCTTGGTGCCCACGAGCACGAGCGGCACGGCCTTGGGCCCCCGCAGCCGGCCCATGCGCTCCCGCAGCGGCCGCACCGCCTCGAACGAGGCCTCGCTGCACACGCTGTAGAGCACCACGAAGCCGTCGCTGTTCTTGATGTACAGGTCCTTGAGGGTGACCAGGTGCTCGGCGCCCACGGTGTCCACGATCTCCAGCAGCGCGGGCGCCGCGTTCACCTCGATCACCTTGCTGAAGAGCTCCTCCACCGACGGCTCGCACTGCTCCGGGAAGCGGCCGCAGGCGAACTGCGTGGCCAGCGCCGTCTTGCCCACCGCCACGCTCCCCAGCAGCACCACCCGGTAGCCCTTGGCGGGGCGCGGCCCCGGGCCCGCCATGGCCGAGACGCGGCTGGCGGGACGCTCGGCCGGAGGACCGCGAGGAATGGCGCGCGCAGGCGGGGGCCGCGGGGAGGGGCGAGGGGGGAGGGGCGGGAGGAGGGGCGGGGCGGGAGGGGCCGGCGCGGGGAGCGGGGGACAGGGGAGGGCGGCGACGCGGCGACGCGGAGGGGGCCGGAGGGCGGGCGCCCGCTCCCCGGCGCCGGGCAGGGGTGGGCGTCCGGGCTGGCGCGGAGCCCCGCCGCCGCCGCCGGGTCGGGGGAGAGCGCCCCGCAGCCAGGACGCGGGTCCCGGGAGTGTGGGCGCCGCGGGCCTCTCCGCCCGGCTCGGCACCCCGGGGTCCGCCCCGCCTCCGGCCCCGAGAGCTGGCGCCGCCCTCCCCAGCAGCTCCACGTCCCAGGCCTCCCCTTCCTTCCCCCCGGACCTCGCTCCGGCGGGTCCCCCGGCAGCCAGGCCCTGCCCGGCCTCTCTCCCCTACCCCACCGCACCACCGCCGGGGCCCTCCGACCGTCCCTGCCCCTCTGCGCCCCCTTTCCCCGAATGGCCCCTTCTGTCCGCGAGACTAGAAGGTAACCTGATCCCTTCCACGTCTACCCGGGAAATGCAGGGATTTCTCCTCCATTCCGGAGCCAGCCTCGTGGCCGGAAGCCAGACTGGCCTCGTTTTAGGTCCGGCCCGGCCGGTCTGCGCAGCTGGGGCCCCTCTCCGCACCCGGCGGACCCGAGAGAAGGGGTGACTTGCCAGGGAGCTTCGGCCGGAGGGCCCCAAGTGACGCCTTGCCCCCTCCCTGGGCCTGGAGTTCCTCGAGCCCCTGCCTTTGCTCTGGCCCCTGCAGACCCCTTTGTCGTGGAGCAGCGCCCCAATGAACTTTGTAAAACGTCAGTCACATTGTCCTCCAGGGCTCCAACCTTCCCTGGCTTTGCATCCTGCCCTGCTGACTGGAGAGTAGAGCGACCACATAAGGCATCGTCTGAAACTGGTCACTTCTGAAAATCAAAGTGTGCACCCTCCACCCAACAGCAAGCGAAAACCCACAAAGCCCCTGGCCACAGGGCGTTAGGGACACCTTGGTCACAGAGGTCCCCCAGGTGGGACCCCACCTGCTGCCATTCCCTCTCAGGCTTCTACTCTACACAAGCATCTCGCTCTTTCTTGATTTCAGAGGACCGAGGCTGGGTGTGGGAGAGTGTGGCCTAGGTAGAAAGTCTTGGGATCTCTCCCCACCTTAAGCCTCATGCCCAAGCTGATGCCTTAGGACTTCAGGGGGACCCGCAGGCCTGGGCTGAACCTGGCGGTCTCAACACTTGCCCTTCCCCCGCGTCAGGGTGCCAGTGAGCTGTCATTCTGGGGCGGCCCTGGAGGGAGGCACAGCCCCAATGCTGGCTACGCTTGATGTTTAAACACCAACAGGATATGTTCTCCACACTGGTGTCTGTGATCACAGAACATGCTTTTCTCTAAACAGGGCAGAGAGCATCCTTAACCTATAATATGAATCCTACATGCGACACAACAGAAAACCTGATATCTAGAGACATCTCATGAGACATTCTCCGACTGCAAAGTAACAAGAGTAAAAACGTCTTTTTAAAAAGGGTAACTGTGGGGCGCCTGGGTGGCTCAGTGGGTTAAGCCGCTGCCTTCGGCTCAGGTCATGATCTCGGAGTCCGGGATCGAGTCCCGCATCGGGCTCTCTGCTCAGCAGAGAGCCTGCTTCCCTCTCTCTCTCTGCCTGCCTCTCCGTCTACTTGTGATTTCTCTCTGTCAAATAAATAAATAAATAAAATCTTTAAAAAAAAAAAAAAAAAGGGTAACTGTGAGTATTCACAGAACGGATGAAAGTTCCAGCCAGGTTTCAACAACGTCCCCCAGATAGCTTTTGAGGGAAAAGAGGCAACTCACCGCTGAAAAACTGCAAAACACAACAGGGAAAAACCCACTCTGAGAGCTGTTGGAAGCACAGACATAAAACCATGTCCAGAAAACTGCAGAGACTGGCATTCTCAGACACATAATGAGATAATTATGTTTCGCGTGTTTAAGGAAATAAAAAGGAAGCTTAAAATTTGGAGCAAGGAACAAGAGACTGTAAAGTATGGGCAAGTAATTTGAAAGACCTTCTCCAAAAGAAAAAAAAACTTCTAGAAATAGAAAATATGATCATTAACTGTTTTAATTAACATAAAACATTGATAGGCTAAACAGTTGATTAAACATGACTGAAGAGAGAAGTATCGACAACATTATGAGTTGTGGGGAATCTGGCCTGGTTTTCATCATCAGTGCCCTGTGCCCTGTGTCTGCAGGAGACGGGGGGGGGGGGGGGCTCCAGTGTCCCCTGGAAGTGTCAGACTGCCATAGAGTATCTTAAATTGAGAGTTGGCTAATTTGAGCCTATCATTAGTATTTCCGGGGGCTTTTAAAGCCATTAACAAAAGTCAGCTCCCCACTCCCACCACGGGAACAAACGCTCCCCCTTCCACCCATGCCTTATCCTAACCGGCCAGGCTCTACCTGCGGAGCCAGCTGGCTTGCGTAGCCATGATGACAGCAAGCAGATAGACCCAGACCATGCGAGAGGAAGGCGTATACGATGGCTGACTCCCATCTCATAGTTTGAAAATGCCTCCTTTGGAAGGGAGTGACCTTGGAGCACATTATCCGCAAACAATGATGAGCACACTGCTTGTTTCCTTTTCTTAGCGCTTCAGCTAGACTCCAGAAACATCCATGTCGACCCACGGAGGTGACAGCTGCTATCCCTCTGCATTTCTGCTTAACGGAAATGCCTTTACCACACGCCACTCATATGATGTGTATCCTTCACCGTAAGAGGAAATTTTTGTCTATTTATACCTTAGAATTTGTATTGGAGATGTCTGCTGGGATTTTTTTAGGGGGGGTCTCCATTGAATTTATCAATTTTCCCCCTTTTATTCGGTTAATTTTATGGCTCATGGTTGATGGATTTCCCATGGATGAGTCATTCTGTTTCTCACTTCATCTCTCACCCCTCTTCTCCCCGATGCCTCTGGACACAGTGATCCTGCCGCCTCCTTCAGCGCGCTAGTCCGCATCTCATCACACAACCTTCACGCTTGCTGTTCCCTCCTCTTGGAATGCTGTTCCCTCCGATGTCCGAGTGGCTCGCTCCCTCGATTTACCAAGGGGTTTTGCTCAAATGTCACTTGCTTAAAGGCGTCTTTCCTTACCAGCTGTGAACGGTGGAAGTGCATTCATTTGTTGAAGTTCTAGCCCTCTGTACCTCAGAATATGACCTTATCTGGAAATAAGGTTATTGCAGAGGTAATCGGTTAAGATGGGGTTCCACTGGCGGAGGGTAGCCCCTAATTCAATATATCTACTGTCCCCATAAAAGGGGTAATTTGAGGGGTCAAAATCTCAGGGTCATGGAATGGAGCCCTGTGGGGAGTCTGCTGAAGATTTTCCGCTTCCTCTGCCCCTCCCCCATTCAGGCTCTCCAAATAAATAAATAAATAAAATCTTTTTTAAAAAATATTTTATTTATTTATTTGACAGACAGAGATCACAAGTAGGCAGAGAGGCAGGCAGAGAGAGGGGGAAGCAGGCTCCCTGCTGAGCAGAGAGCCCGATGCGGGGCTCGATCCCAGGACCCTGGGATCATGACCTGAGCTAAAGGCAGAGGCCCCAACCCACTGAGCCACCCAGGCGCCCCAAATCTTTTTTCTTTTTGAAGGGGGTAGTTTGGACACAGATACACGGGGAGAATGCCACGTGAAGAGGAACTGGTGTTTCTACAAGTCAGAGAATGCCGAAGTTGTTGGCAAACCACTGAAGCCAAAGGCGGGGGGGGGCCTGAACAGCTTCTCCAGCACAGCCCAGGAAGGACCACCCCTGCTGACACTTCGATTAGGACTTCTGGCCTCCAGGACTGGACACAACCTATTCCTGGTTAATACCCCCCGACCCCCCGGGACTCTGTTAAATCAGCTCTAGGAAGTGACCCCAGTACCACCTACTAAAAATCCGTCCCTACTGTCCTGCTGCACTGCTTGGTCCCCTTAAGTCCTCCTGGGGGCTTAAATGAAATACATTTCTCTCTCTGTTCTGGAGGCTGCGAAGTCCAAGGTCGAGGCGCTGGCAGATTCAGTGTTTGGTGAGGACCTGCTTCCTGGTTCACAGACAACTGTCCTCATTGGGCTAAAGGGGCACGGGAGCCCTCTAGGATCTGCTTTATACGGGCGCCGTTCACCTGATCACTCCGAAGTCCCCACCTGATACCATCCTCCGGGGTTCACTTGCAACACGTGCGTGGAGGGGCTCCTAGCGTGCTGTGTGCAGTTGTTGGCTTGTTGTTTCCTCCTTACAGGGTCACTCCCAGGAGGGTGGAGACAGGCTATGGCTCGCCGCCGACCCAAGGCTACCACTCTGCTGCGACGCTCTGTTCGGATATGTGAATTTTTTCCAACATGACTGAAGAATAACGGGACGATTTGAGCAGAGTGTACATGTTGCATTTTGTGTGATTTTATTGGCAAGGTAAACAGAAAAGTGCCCCGGCAGGACTGAGGTGTGTAGAGAACACGATGCCCACACACACACGTCCGGGCGACCGACGACCTCCGTGCTGTGAGCGCACCCTGCCGTGCGGGTCGGGCGCTCCCTGCCCCCCACTGCGCAGCACCCCACAGGCCGTGCCGCTCCCCGTGTTTCCTTGCACAAGCAAGCTTCAGGCTTTTAGACAAATGGCCACATTTATTATGGCTTGAATGGATTTTTCAAAACAATTTCAGGTACACAAGTGTGCCTCTCTTTCTCCTTAGGTTCCTGTCTGTGTTTAGCGTGTCACTGATGAACTGTTTCGAGGGCCGTGTCACAGCTCTACTTTCCCCCACGAGAGCCATGGTTTTTACTGTGTAAGTTTGCGTGGCACCCTGAATATTGTGAAGCAGGAGTATGCCATCCTAGCCAAACTGACCATATTTGTTGACTGGCTTAAATGCTTGCCTTCCTGAATGAGACCCTCATGTGGCCTGGTATATTACTTCCTCAGTGCACTAATGGATGAGATTTGCTAACTGGTTGTTGAGGCTGGCTGTCTGCAAAAGGCTATACAGCATAGTACAGAATAATCCTGTGCTTACGGTAGGGTGTGAGGGAGCCCAGTCGGTGACACCTCCAGTGGTCCTGCCCAAGACCCCAACAAGGGAGGAATCTGGCACAGGGACTCATGAACATGTAAATACAATGATTACCTTCCACAGCTGATGTCTGGGTCAGAGCAGGCGGCTTCAGAGGGCTGTGCTCCAGGCTTTCCTTCTGCTCAGTCCCCGCTTCAGACTCACCTGCCCAGTGGTAGGCCAACTGGTATATTCGTGTCCATCTCCAGGGGGAGCCCCGGCCCCGGAGATTTCTGGCAGGGAACTGCAGAAGCAAACCTCACACCATATTCCCGGTGCCCCTCTGCCCCCAGTCTCTTGGCCTGCCTCATTCTCACAGCCTGTAGTGCTGGGGAGCTTTTGACCCTCCAAGACTTATACCCCAAACCAAAGAGAATCTCTAACTTCCGGTGGAGGAACCGGGATCCCAGTACCTCTGAGCACAGAGGAGGAACAGCATTCCTGGGGAAGCAGCACCTGCTGTTGGCATCTGCAGACAACAACTGCGCAAACCTCCCGGGGTAGGGGGAGTGGAGGTGGGGCGTGCACAACGATCCGCTGAGAACTGCTGGAAATAGTGCAAACACGTGGGTGGTCTCTGCCCGGGAGGGTGTGCGTGTGGACAAATGCGGATGCGGTCATCGCAAAGCCCAGCGATCGCTCCCTTTCTGTCCATCAAGTTGGTCAGATGACTGGCAAGAATTTTCCAGACTAGAAATTCTGCATGAACTGTCACCAAACACTTTCTTGCATATCTGCAACGTTGGAAAAAGGAAAAGCCCCAAACAGAAAAGCTGCTGGAAACCAAAGTGCAAGCTGATGCTCAGGCAGGCAGCCATGGCGGGGATTCACAGTCTTGGTCATCAAGGCTTTGGGGTGTCATGGAGATGGGAGGTAAGAGTTTGAACCTGTATAAAGTTCCCAGTTGGCCCTAGGACCCCCACATGAACTGTGCATCCCGGAAGGACCATATCCTCCATGAATGAATGATTTTGAGAGTTTTCCAATCATCAACAAAAGGAGAGGAGAAAGAAATTGTCCTACACAGTACTCTTGCTAGGACAAAAAGAAAGGGTCTTCCCTAATTTTGTTACAGGGTCTGGTCCTCCAGAAGGTTTGGGTTTAAAGTGAACATCCCTGTAAGTCCTGGAAACAGCAAGCTGAAAAATTAGTATTAAACGGGCCCAGATGGGTAGTTGTGTAAGGACACCGCCCGAAGAAATGCCAGCTTCTCTGGAGGGGCGCGCCTCCAGCTGGGGCTTCCTGTTGTCCTCTCAGACCAAGTTCACGGTCAAAAGATACTGAACAGATGAGGAATAAGCCACCACAAGGGGAGACCACAAAAACTCTAATTTTCAGGCAGTAGGATTAATAGAGAAAAGATGTAAAATAATATTAATAAAATAATAAATTAATATCTAAAATAATAAATAATAAAAATATAATAAAATAATACATAAAATAAAAATACTAAAACCAAAAAAAGGATGACTGAGGTGAGAACAAAATATGATACTAAACAAATATAACTGCGTTTTGCAGAATCCTACGCTACCAGAGTCCCGGTACTGCTATGGATTTCAGTGTGTCTGCCACTCACCACGCCCCCGCTCCAGACAAGCCGCCCCATGGACAGTAGCTCCAGCAGCAGACCTGGACCCTCCCCACACGTGTCCCCACTTGGCCATCTTCCTCGACCTCGGCCTCTAAGATAAGACACGGAGAGAGCTGCTGCTTTCCTCCAGGGAGCCTGGCGGGGAGGAGGAGTGTTTCCTGCAGCACGACTTCCTGCTGGGTCACCGTCAGCGAGGGGGCATTTCTGGACAAGGTCAGGGGCCCCTCCCAGCGCTCCTTCCTTTACACCGCACTCAGCACAGAGGACGCGGCCTGCTTCGGACAGACGCAGCGTGGAAGGCAGATGCCACCAGACTGCCCGCCCTGGCTTTGGGGCTCCAATCGCTCCCAGACGTCAAAGCTGGAGTGGGGAGGGGGCGCTCCGCACCTGCCCCGGGACCCCCCCTTCCCTGCCCCATCCTCTGCCTCCGCTGCTGCTGCCCAGGGGCTGCTCTTGTGCTGCCAAGCTTCCTATGCCCGAGCGGGGTGAGGTGTGGGGGACCCCTGGGGACTGATGGGGGGGAACCTGGGCTCCAGGGCAGAGGTGCAGCCAGCCCCGGAGCAGCCCCGGGCCTGGGCCTCCCCCCTTGGCGCCTCTTTCCCTGGCCCAGTGGCTCGTATTCCCGCCAGCTCGTGCAAAGGGACGCACCGCCATGTCCCCTGAGCGTCCATCCAGGTCCCGGCACAGCCAGCAGGTCAATTTCCAAATCCCTGCACCCCACAGCACCTCGTGCCCTGTGCCTGGAAACAGGCGTCCCTCTGGGCTGTAGAGGGACGCACCCCCACCCCATGTCCCAGGGTGGCCTCGCACAGATAAGAACATGGGTTCCTCCCTACCTGCAGGATGTGGGGCCAGAGCAGGGGTCCTGGGGAGCCTGCAGGCCCGGGCTGCCGCCAGAAAGTCCCTGCCCAGTCACCCGCTCCAGACCTTGACAAGCAGGTCCCAGCCCAGAATGCCTCAGGCTTTAAGGGCCCACGCCCTGCAGGGTCCGCTGCCCATTTCTGCAGCAGGGGGGCTGGGGCCCTGAAGACATGACAGTCTCTCTGTCTGGTCTGCTGAGCTGACACTGCACCTACCTTGTCTCCCCCGTGCCTGGAGATCTTGGGGCAAGTCCCCTCCGACGCAGCTCTTTCTCCCACCCTAGCACAGACCCGGGAGAGCCGGCTGGTGCTGCTCTGAGCCTCACTGCCTGGCCTCGGCCCAAACCCCACCCACCCAGGGTCCCTCCGTCGGTCCCTGGCTTTCCCCCACTTCCAAGGAGAGGCCCAGAAGCGAATCGGGTCCCTGCAAGAAAGCTCCCAGGAAGTGGTGGAATTGCTTGGCCATTCCAGATCCATTCGTGAGGCTAGAACCAGGCTGACCTTGCTCAAGGTCAGGCTTGTCTGGGCAGCGCACTTGAAGCCTGTCCACCCCATCCCTGCAGGAAGGACCCCAAACCCAAGGGCAGATGAAGGGGGCCTGCCAGGGAGCTTCACACTGAGGCTCTAGTCTCTGGTGTCCCCTCCCCTGGGACACCTGGCCCCTGCCTCCATCTGAAACCCCCCCCCACTGGGCCCCCTCTCCTCGTGGGAGCCTCTCAACTGTGGAGCACGATCTGTCACTGGCTTGGTCCCTTGATAAAGTCTTCTCAGCGGGACCTGAGGGAAGGCTTTTCTGGGGCCAGGGCCCCTCCCCTTTGGTGGCCCCATCCCGGAGGGGCAGGGAGCAGGCAGGAGAAGGGTGGGGACAGCATTCAAAGGCAGGACTGCCAGCGACCAGAGGCTCCAGAGAGAGCCCCTGAGACCAGGGGGCATCCCTGCCGAAACACCAGAGAAGGAGGGGCAGGAGGAAACCCCCATCATGGGCAGGGCCTGGCTCCAGCCCCGCCAGGGACCAGGCTGGCCCCCATGTCCAGGCGTGGGCCCCTGCAGGGCCGAACCCCCAGGGAAAGAACACCAGCCATGTGCAGGATCACACTGTCCCAGACACTGTAGCTGAACCCCGAAATACTGGGGTCACCACATTAAACAGCCCAGTTGGAATGTCACGTGCTCAGGCAAGTCCGCAGAGAGAGCCCTGCTGCTGGGGTGTGATGGGACAGGGACTGCTGGCTCCTCGGACCCGGAGGAAGGGGAAGCCCGGAGCAGCGGCCCCCCAGGGAGAGCCCCCAGTGCCTCCCCCACCCCGTAGCCCACCGGAGTGGAGCAGGGCGGCTCCTTCTCACCCTGCGTGACCATCCTCGAGCCACAGAAATCCCCGGGGAATCGGCTCAGGCCCAAGTGGACAGAAGCCACAGGTTCCAGACCTGCCCAGGGGACTCTCACATGTGGCCAGAATGGAGGTCCACTGGGGTCCCAGCGGCATGGAGGGGTCTCCCCGCAGCCCGGCCAGTAGGTCACCGCGGCGAGGACACTTTCACAATGAGGGAAACCATGGGCGCTGGAAAGTCAGCCCAGCTCACCTGCAGGTGCCAGGTGGTGGAAAGGCCCAGGAGGTTCTAGTTAAAGCTCATCAGGCCTCCCAGCCCCCACACAAGGGCAGGCTGCCAGGGAGGGCTCCATGCTCTCCTCGAGACCCCGGTGCTGCCTCGGGACCGGCTCCCACAGATGCTGGTGCCCGGCTTCCCCGGCATACTCAGTGTGGGGGCTCTGGTCCCCCGCGGGCTGGGGACCCCGGCTCTGTCCTGGCAAACCACGTCCTGATGGTGAGAGAGAGCAGATGTCTCCGCCGAACCAAAAAGCTCCGGGAGGGGCCCCCGGGTGGCTCAGTGGGTTAAAGCCTCTGCCTTCGGCTCAGGACATGATCCCAGGGTCCTGGGATCGAGCCCCACATCGGGCTCTCTGCTCAGCGGGGAGCCTGCTTCCTCCTCTCTCTCTCTGCCTGCCTCTCTGACTACTTGTGATCTCTCTGTCAATTAAATAAAATTAAAAAAAAGAAAAAAAAGAAAAAGCTCCGGGAGACACCAGAATCGCTCCCTCCTTCCTTCCGGGACATAGATCCGAACCAAAGGCTCCCTTGCTCCTCTGGGTCTGCGTCCAGGTATGTGTTGGAAATGACCTTGATAAGGGACCCTGTGTTTCACTTGGGGCAGATGGTCTCCCCTCAGAAGCCGCTCCCAGCTGGGGGGCGATCTGGAGCTCTGGTGCATTGGAATTGCCTGGAAAGCCTGGATGAGACCCGGCCCCCTCCCCCTATGGTTTTGGGGTCCGTGGACGCGCCCCGAGTCGGCGGGGGTCATGTACAGCGCACGTGCAGAACTGCGTTCACTGTCCTTGATAGTGTGAGTCCTCTAACGTCACTTGACGGATTCCGCATCTAGTGGTTTCCAAGGAACGTTGTGCTGTGGCCGCAGCTGAAAAGAACCTCTTCCTGTTAGGAATGGCTGCCTTGGCCAAATCCTGATTGGAGCCCCCCGGGCCCCACACAGGCGGCTCCGCTGACTCCTTCGGGGCTGCTGATGCCCTGAATGTGCCCGACTGTCCTTGACCTTTGTCTCCTCTTGGGGGGGACCGAGGGCACGTCTCTCCGCGCCCCTCTCTTCCTGGTGCGCCGCGGCAGGAAGACAGGCCCGCGTGCTGTGCCGGCCAGGACGACGGCTAAGTGAGGACTGGGGGCGGGGGGCGGGATGAGGAGGGCTTGTTTGCCAGCCGCTGGCCCCGGAAGCAGAGCCAGGTGGATTGTTAGGTGCTGAGGGGCAGCTGAGCCCAGGAGGGAAGGCAGGGCTCGCGGGCATTCTCAGCCCGAGAAGCGCAGGCGCTGCTGCGTCTTTGCCGTCACTCCCTGGTGCCCGCAGCGCGCACCCAGCAGATCTCGCTGTCAGGGGGTCGCTGCCCCTCGGCGGTGCCGCAGGCGACCAGGGTCAAAGCAGATGTCCAGGCCAGATCAGGGTCAGACCCTTGCCCCTGACGGCATCCAGGGATGGGCCGTTTCTACACGGACCCGTCTGCGAGCACGTGTGAGCAAAGTTCTAAAGTGCAGTGTATCGTACTTGTAGAACCAGGCCCAGGACGTGGATGGGCAGCCGCGAACATGGACACGGCGTGAGCCTCCCCGAGTCGCTCCCCCAGAAGCCCCATTGTCTCCCTCCCCCCGTCGTCCCCACAGGGAAGCAGCTCGGTTCCTTCACAGCAGAACGACTGTCACCTGTCTCCGGCCGTCGTCCACTGGGACGCCTGCAGCATGAGCCTCCGTGCTGGGTTGTCCGAGAATGTGCTGCCGAGCGGGTGTGGCTCCTTCCTTCTGTTTGCTGGATCATGTCCCCGTGTGGGAGAGTGGCCGACTTCTGTCCACCGCGCTGGGGCTGGCTGTTCGGTTGTCCGGCGTGAGCGCTGCGGAGCGTTCTTGGCCATGGTTTGGGGGACGCACGCTGCCTTCTGTGTCCTGCCCTAGGAGTAGGTGCACAGGGAAAACTAACAGTAGACTAAATGCTGTGGGACCCCACCAAGTAACTGAACTGCATCCCAGAGCAAAGATCAAGAATATTTACAGAATATAAAAATACCCAGGGCTGGGCGCCTGGGTGGCTCAGTTGGTTAAGCCTCTGCCTTCAGCTCAGGTCATGATCTCAGGATCCTGGGATAGAGCCCTGCATCGGGCTCTCTGCTCAGCAGGGAACCTGCTTCCCTCTCTCTCTCTCTGCCTGCCTCTCCGTCTACTTGTGATTTCTCTCTGTCAAATAAATAAATAAAATCTTTAAAAAAAAAAGAAAAAAAACCCAGGGCTGCGGCGCCCTGGGTGGCTCAGTTGGTCCCACATCAGGCTCCTTGCTTGGTGGGGAGCCTGCTTCTCTCTTCCCCTCTGCCTGCTTCTGCCCTCTGTCTCTGTCAAATAGATAAATAAAATCTTAAAAAATATATATCCAGGGCCAAAAAATGTAAACTTCATATCATCTGATTTCCCAGTATCTAGCAATCAACAAATAGGAAAATGGAGCCCATTAGGATAAGAACCGACAACCGGTTAGAACAGAACAATGAATGACGCAGATGGAAGAGGAGAAAGGACTCACATAAGGGGAAACGGTCGAAACCCCCCTATGAAATAGCAGAAATTGTGAGATTTAGTAAAAATTTAAAAAGAATTTTAAAAGATCCAGCTGTATGCTCCCTGTAAGAAACCCACTTTAAATATGAAGGCAAAATAGCTTAAAAGTAAGAGGATGGAGGGCACCTGGGTGGCTCAGTTGGTTAAGCAACTGCCTTCGGCTCAGGTCATGATCATGGAGTCCTGGGTTCAAGTCCCACATCAGGCTCCCTATTCAGCAGGGAGCTGCTTCTCCTGCTGACCTCTCTCCTCTCATGCTCTCTCTGTCTTTCTCTCTCTCTCAAATAAATAAATAAAATCTTTAAAAAAAAAAAAAAAGCAAGAGGATGGAAAAAATGTCATGTCCAATCAAAGAAAAATTATGTGGCTCTAATAACATCCGATAAAATAGATTTCAGCTCTCTGCTCAGCGGGGAGCCTGCTTCCCTCTCTCTCTGCCTGCCTCTCTGCCTACTTGTGATCTCTCTCTGTCTCTCTCTCTCTCTGTCAAATAAATTAATAAATAAAATCTTTTTAAAAATAGATTTCAGAGAAAGGATTATTATTTTTAAGATTTTCTTCGTTTCAGAGAGAGAGAGCTCAAGGTTGGGGGGGAGGGGCAGAGGGAAAAGACTCCTCAGTCTCCCGACTGAGCGTGGAGCCCCGCACCACACGGGGCCGATCTTAGGACCCTAAGACCATGAACTGAGCTGAAATCGAGAGTTGGATACTTAACCCAGAGCACCACCCAGGCGCGCCCAGAGGAAGGATTATTATCAGACATAGAAAAGAGCAAAGAGGTGCATTCATCTTGAGACCATAACAGACATAAATGTTGGTGCATCTGTAAGAGCTTCGGGAGATATGACGGCAAATGGAGCCCCAGACACAACGAGACCAACGCCCACTCGTTCACGTCTACCCTTCTCATCCCCACCCGCTCCCCTGCAAGTTTCCAGCAGCAACCACTAGCCCCTTCTCAGCCCTACGCAGATCTCAGCCAGGCGCCCTTTGGTGAAGAACCAAGCCCCAGCCACCCTCACCCCCCAAAGAGACTGTATTCCCCTGCTCCTCTGTCTTCAGTACCTACCGTGTTTATCAGCTGCGACCCACTGAGGCCTGGCAGGGACAGAGCTGGAGAGAGACCGGTGACATCTTGCAAGACCCCTGCCTCGGGGGAAGGCTCTGCAGACTCTCAGGGGAAGGGGGAGCCTTGCTCCTGCTGACTCAGAGGGCTCACAGGAATGTGGTCTCGAAGATTCTCAGCCTCGTCCCTCCCAACATCACCATCCGTGTCTGAAAGCCGCTCTGCTCCTGTCAGAGCCCCATCTTGGCTAGAGGAGGCCTGTCACATTTTCAGCTCTGCCACGCATGAGATCAGATCGTAGCTTGATGTCCAGCAGCCATTCAAAGTACTGCTGAGTGCTGAGTGGGTGCTGAGTGGGTGTCCCGTCGGCAGCCAGGGTCACCCCGTCAGAGCCCTCGGCATTCGCATGTGGAATGTTCCAGGGAAACCAGGCTGCTCACCAGCAGGCTCTCCTTGACCTCTTCTTGAGGGCAGCCTTGGGAGTGGGAGAAGCCTCCCCCCACATGGGGGGTCCGCCCCCGCCTCACCAGCCCTCATGCCTTCAGACCAACAGCCTGGGTCAGGACCAGGCACACCCAAGCAGGGACGCACCGTCTCTGCCCCCAGGGGACTAGGTTATATGGGGAAGGAGCTGCCATGTCTGGGAAGTATTGCCCGCCCCAGGGACTGGGGGGAGCCAGTGGGAAGGGAGCCAGGGCAGAGTGTCCAGAGGGTAAGAGGCATTCAGTGACGTGGGAGCACCCTCTCGGGATGCCATGGGACCAGTGTCCTGGTGAGGGCGCCCAGGACTGGTCCTAAAGCATTTCTGGAAGCTTGGCCACCCCAGTGGGCTGCTATGAACAAGACAGAGAGCCAGGAATGCACTTGGCATCACACAGGAGGCTCCAGGAGGGGAAACTGTTAGAACGGGGTTTTTTCGTGATGCTGAGAAACCCATCGTCTGGTGTCTCTGTTCCCCAAGAGGCCCCAAAGGCCCCTCGCCAGTCCCGGTGCCAGAAGTCAGCCTCGGCCCACGCAGACGTTTTCAAGCTTGTGTCTTACTTCTCCGGCACCATTGGTAATGCTTTGCCGTCTGTGTTGGGGACACGGTGTGACTGGGAGCTGGGCTTCACGGGCCCGTCCGCCGTCTGCCGGCCCTGCTGGGTCTCGCTCGTGGCCCCTCTGTCCTTGTGCGCTTGCTTGTTTTCATGGAGCTCAGTGTCCTTCGGAAACTATTTGGAGAAGTAATTTGACATCCAGAATGAAGGCACTTCTCCTAGGAGAGGATCAGTGTTTGAACTGCCCAGCCTCCGTCCGGGATGGCTTTAAATGAAATGTACGGCTCAAGTTTTTTCTTTTGTTTTGTTTTCGGATTGCTTCCTTATATAATGTGATTTGGGTGGAGAATCCACATCTGGGGACCCTCCCCACCCGGCCCATGCCCAGAGCTCTCTCCCTGTGGTCCAGCCCTGGGGTGGGAGATAGGGCTGGTCCCTGAGCTGTCCCTGGGGCTCTGCAGCCCACAGGCATTGGCCCTGATCCCTGCCAGCCATGGTCCTCCCTGCTGGGTCAGGAACCACCCCTGGGGACACAGTCAGAACAAACAGTGCTTGCGGGGTGTCAGAGAGGAAGAGAAGGGGCTGAGACCCACCGGAATAGAAGCTCAGGAAGGAGACGGCCTGGCCATTCTCTCCAGCAGGTGCGGCACATGGAGGGAAGGCCCGAGGCCAGAGAGGAGGGAACGGACGAACGAGCCACTTCTTTCTACAAATATGAGGCATGTGAGGCCCTCCCTTTGGACTCCAGGCCAGAAAGTGTGTCAGCCCTAAGGAAGGACCAGGCTGTGGATGAGGCGTGTGGGGGCCGGGCTGGGAGGCAATCAGGGCTGCAGGCTGAACCATTCCCAAGAAACAGAGACCGCACCAGCAGCACTGATTCATTCCCTGTAATAAAACTAGGTCTTAAAAACAAAATCTGAACACAAAAAGACTCTTACACCTGGAAATTTAGATTTGAAAACTCTTCAGCATCTCCAGGGACAAAGGAAATACACAAACTGGCCGTCTGTTACACCATATGGTGGAGCTCCGGGCCTGAGCCTCGGGGAGAGGCTACTGGGCACGGGAACCCTTCCACGAGGTCCGGGCCATAGCATGTCTTAAACACAGACGTGCAGGAGCTATTCGTTTATTCCCCAGAAAGGAGAATGATGTCCAGGAGGACAAAAGGAAGGAAAAGGACAAACGACTTGACCACTTCAGACTGCCATGAAATGGAGGCCTGTTCGCTGCGGCCCGTTCCCGCAGCCCGGAAGCAGCAGCAAGTGTCCGTCCGCCCAGGAAGGCGTGGGCGACCGAGGTGACTCTGGGAAGACTGTCCCTTGGTTCTTGGCTCTTCTGACACCAACCAAGAGGGCTTCCCCACCCAGTAAGTCTCCAGTGGTATAGACAGCCACAGGCTGTGTTGGCCTTTAATTCCGACACTACATCTGACGGTAGCCGGGCTGCAGGAATCTGGGGCTCAGGGCGGGGTCCTCAGGGGGGCTGCTGGCTGGAGCAGCGGCACGGAGCCTCCCACAGGGCTGGACCTGCCTTATTGCTTGATGGCTGGGTTTCTGGGATAAATGCCCCAGGGACTCCTCCTGATAGAAGAGTCCAGACTTGACAGTATTGGCTTCCTCCTGGAAATCAGGCCGTCATGTGTGAAGTGGGCCCCCAGAACCTTCTCCCTGGGTGGGTATCACAGCCACCCAATTCCACACCCCGAGGCTCCCTCCCTGAAGCTTGAGCTCGCCTCCACCTCTGTCCAGGGAGTCAGAGCACTGCCAGACCCCTTTGGGACCAAGACAAATGTGGCTGGTCCTCTGCCATCAGGACACTTGCCAATGAGCAGACAAGACAGATCTTGGCCGAAGGGAGACTGTGATGTGCACTTCAGAGGAGAAAGTGAGCGTCAGACTTGGAAGTCTGAGCCACACCTCGAAGGAGGAGAATTTCAACAGATGGGAAGAGACCCCAGGGATGTGGAACAGGATGTGCAAAGATGAAATAATCTGTTTGAACTGTACGAATTTGTCATTTTTATTGGGGGGAAACATGTTCAAACTTCAGTAATTTCAGATGAGTCAACCTCCAGCAAGCACGTGGGCAGAGGAAGAGCCCGGTGCAGCCAGACCAGTGGTTCTCAAAATACATTCCAT
This sequence comes from Mustela nigripes, assembly GCF_022355385.1. Taxonomy (NCBI): domain Eukaryota; kingdom Metazoa; phylum Chordata; class Mammalia; order Carnivora; family Mustelidae; genus Mustela; species Mustela nigripes. Next base: position 142,888,211 of record NC_081569.1, read on the forward strand.
GGAACCCTAGGGTCCTGAGATCCTTCAGGGGACCTGTGAGGTCAAAACTCTTTCCACTATACTAAAGCATTGTTTACCCTTCTTGCGGCGCAGACAATTGTACCCATGGTCCAAAAGCCACAGTGGATAAAGCTGCTGGAACCTTGGCCCGTGCCAAGGCGGGGACAGCAAATTCTAGTACCCCTCACCATCATGCACTCACAGGAAAAAAAAGTCCATTTTCACTTTAAAAGTTACTGACAGGGGCACCTGGGTGGCTCAGTAGTTAGGCGTCTGCCTTCGGCTTGGGTCATGATCCCAGGGTCCTGGGATCAAGTCCCGCATCAGGCTCCCTACTCAGCAGGAAGCCTGATTCTCCCTTTCCCACCCCCCCTGCTTGTGTTTCCTCTCGTGCTGTCTCTTTCTATCAAATAAATAAAATCTTTAAAAACAAAAACAAAAATAAAATTTGTCTTATTTTTAAAAATAATAAAATAAAATGTGTTGATAAAAGGATAAAATAGTTACTTTTATTAAATCTCAACCCTGAGTACACAAATGTTTAATATTCTCCATGAAGAAATGCACGGTTCATCGCTAGCCCTTCTACTGCCCATGAAAGGCAGTGGCTGCCCTGAGCAAAAGTACCTGTGGAGCCCACTGTTTGAGTTACAAGCTAAACTAGCCACTTATTCGACACAACACCGTTTGGGGTTTTTTGTTTGTTTGTTTTCTTTGTTTTTTTTTTTTAAGATTTTATTTATTTATTTGACAGAGATCACAAGTAGGCAGAGAAGCAGGCAGAGAGAGAAAGGGAAACAGGCTCCCTGCAATCCCAGGACCCTGAGATCATGACCTGAGCTGAAGGCAGAAGTTGAACCCACTGAGCCACCCAGGTGCCCCTGTTTTGTTTTGTTTTGTTTTGTTTTAAGATTTTATTTATTTGAGAGAGAGAGCATGAGCAGGGGCAGGGATAGAGAGAATCAGACTCCCCACTGAGTAGGTAGCTGGACACGGGGCTCAATCCCAGGGCCCCAGGATCATGACCTGAGCCAAAGGCAAGATGCTTCACCCACTGAGCCACCCCAGGTGCCCCTGGAAAACCATTTTTACTTGAAAGAACGACCAATGGACAGACTGTTCAGTTGTTGACGGCATTTTCTTGAGAATGGAGGATGTGGGCTGGCTGCTTCAGAGTAAACAACAGACAGTATTTGTTGCCAATGATAAAAATTTGAGACCTCAAAGCAAAAATCAGGATTCTGGAAAACTTGTGTCTTCCAATGTGAGCCTGGGATTCCCAACTGCTACAGACTCTTCTGATGAAATTGATGGCAGCATCCACAATGGTGCTTTTTGGATAGGGTATGATAAAACGTGCCAACACCTGGATCCGTGTCACTCCGTGGACTGGTGTTTGCCAGGTGACAAACACTCGATGTCACAAATTCACATATGGGTAGAAGAGCCATTCAAAGTGCAAGATGGGCCACAACGGATTTTACTACAACAGAGCATGCAAAATTCATAAAACTCATCCAGCTGCTTTCAGAATCCATGTCCTAATCTTTAATCAACTACTACCTGTCCAGTTTGGGCCTGGTATCAAAGAAGAATAACAAATATCTAAAAGAGGCATGACAGTACCCTCCCCTTCCCCAACAGGAACTAGTTTATGAATAGCTGGACCTTCCCCACAGGCTTCAGCCAGAGCCTGTCACAACAGATTGGACGCAGCAGCAGACATGAGGATCTACCTGTCTCCTACCAAGCCAGACAAAGCCATTTGCAAGCGTATGAAACAATGACACCCATATTAAGTTCATTATTATTTCAGCAAATACTTAAATTTTTTCTCTTAAAAATCATTATTTGTCATGTTAACATGTTATGGGTTTATTATTTTAAAATTAATATTTCTAAATTAGTGTTTTATAAAAGTTTTTTTAAGATTTTATTTATTGGGGTGCCTGGGTGGCTCAGTGGGTTAAGCCGCTGCCTTCGGCTCAGGTCATGATCTCAGGGTCTGGGATCGAGTCCCGCATCGGGCTCTCTGCTCAGCAGGGAGCCTGCTTCCTCCTCTCTCTCTGCCTGCCTCTCTGCCTATAATCTCTGTCAAATAAATAAATAAAATCTTTTAAAAAAAAAAAAAAAAAAAAAAAAATAAGATTTTATTTATTTATTTGACAGACAGAGATCACAAGTAGGCAGAGAGGCAGGCAGAGAGAGGGGGAAGCAGGCTCCCCACCGAGCAGAGAGCCCGATGTGGGGCTCGATCCCAGGACCCTGAGATCATGACCTGAGGTGAAGGCAGATTCTTAACCCACTGAGCCACCCAGGCACCCATCTTGGTTTTAATTTCTAATGTGATATATATAATCACATAATCCACGGTTCTTCAGTTTAGTAATTGTTCAGAGTAAAGGGGTCCTGAGACCAAAATATCTGAGAGCTGCTGGCCTAGGCCACAAGGTGAGGCTGTGTCTACTGAAAACAAGAAGATCGCGCTCCGGCTGCCCCTTGACCCGGCTCCCCACCCTGCCCGGGGCTGGACCCTCTCCTGGCACCTCCCCTGGAGCCTTGCAGCCTGGGTCACCTTGTCTGAGCTGGGGATATCAGCAGCAGCGGCAGCAGGACCTTCTATAAACCTTGATCTCCTCCAAGTCCACAGAGCTGCGTGGCTGGTCCTGTGTGCTGGGAGGGGGGAGACAGCCTCTGTGCACCTGTGAGCTCCTGGTCTGTGCACCGTGAGTGTGCGCAAATGGCGTCTGGAGCACTATCTTCCAGGACAACTGGACACTAGCAGACTCTCCAAGACCCCACCCCCCTTCCCTCGGGGGACCCCTAGGCAGCCTAGCAGGGAGCCCTGGGTTCTGAGAAGAAGTCAGGACAGGAACACTCTGAGGGTCCTGCCCGGTGAAGCCTGGGAGCGGGGAGCAGCAGGGAGACGAACCTCCCTGAGACCCCCACGTGGGTGACTGTCCTGCCCTGCCTGCAGCATTTTGTTGGGGACTCTGGGCAAGTCCTTACCCAGACCCTTGCTCTCTGGCCTCAGTTTTCCTATCTGGGAATGGGGATCACTGAGCTGCGAGACTCCAGTCTAAGGTCGCAGTGCCTGGCAGAGACTGACCCTCCGTACCTAGGGACTTGTGCCTTTGGCGTGGCCTTGCCCCGCTGGGCCCCAGCAGTGCCGCACCTTCGCAGGCTTCCCCTCCCCCTCTCGACCGTCCCTCTCCCCTTATTCTCCCTCATACCTCACGTAACCCGGGAATCTGTCCCGGAAGGAGGCCAGCCAGTCATCCACGGTCTCCTTGTTCTTGTTCTCAGTGGACTGGAAGATCTCCATGATGGGCTCCTTCGGGTGGGCCAAGCTGAGGTCCTGCAGGGAGCAGCTGTGGGGTGAGCCCAGGCCCTGTGTTCCCAGCCTCCTCTCTTAGGAGGACCCAGCCGCCTCCCCCTGTGTAGGCCCGCAGCCCGGGCCTACCCTTCAGGCTCAGGGCCGCCACGGCTGGCCAGGGTTCTCCAGTCCCGCTGGCGTTACCTCCTGAGCTCCCCACAGGCTTTCTTGGGCAGGGGGACGGGGGAGGGGGAGCTGCCTTCCCCTAGCTTGCGACCTCCCCGCCCCCATCGCTCAGCCTTTGCAGTGAAGGCAGGTGGCCCCAGCCTCAGATGTGGGATCCAAGGCCCAGTGCTGGCGGGCCTGAGCATGGTTTGGGTGAGGAGAGCACACCCAGCCCAGGCAGGGGGCCAGGAGAGACAAGATCTGGAGAGGGAGAACAAAGCCCCACAGCCCCTGGCCCACCTGAGGGGCCCGCGGCTCACCCTGTGCTTCGTGAAGATGTTGTGCAGAGCCCTGGTGTCTGTCTGCACCTGATGCTGCAGGCCCTCCCACCTCCTGGGCTCCAGCATCTTGAGGTGGGTGGCCAGGGCAACGACATACTCACCAAAGACCACCATGTGCAAACGTCGCATGGTTCTCTGCTCCCCCAAAAGAACAAAGAGATGGAGAGGCCTGGGGGAAAGCTGTCCGAGGACCTGGTCTCATGGATGGGGCTGGCGGGCTGGCGGGCTGCCAAACAGATACCTCTCGCCCAGGCCCGGCAGGGGCCTGTCCCCACCACCATTCGGATGGAAACCCTAACTGGTTTCTTGGCAAGTCAGTGCCCCCCACCCCACAAGCTGGCCTCCTACCTCGTACGTGGCAGTGGAGTGCACGGTGGGGCAGCCCTCCAGGCCCTGCCACGGGAACTGCAGAGCTCCAACCAGACCCTTGTTCTTCTGCCCGAAGTGGTCCCTCAGCAGACTCTGAGGACAGGAGGATCTGACGTCACGGAGGCCCGCGGCGCCCGGCTGGCTCGGCTCTCTCCCACCCCTGCCTACTCTCTCCAGCCTCACAGGCCCTGCCTCTCCTCACTGGGCGCGCGGTCCCGGACCAGAAGGGACCACACGGAGGGAGCCAGTGGCACATCCACTGTCCACCCTCCCCCCGCCAACTCCCGGGAGCGGCCCAGATTCCTAGTGCAGCCCTTGACTTGAGCTCCTCCTTGGTGCCTCCCAAGTCCGCCCAGGTCTCTCCCCTGGGTCCCCACACGACCAAGGCCTCACACGGGACCTCCATGATACCTCTCCCTCCAGATTAGCCTCCTGAGACATGGGACAAGGGCCTGCTTGGTTCTCAGTGGACACCAGAGGGGATGGGCAGAAGTGGCAAGGCCAGCCTGCTCGGTGTTTAACCAGGGGATCCTGGCATCCCCGGTGTTTAACCAGTCCCCTGGCATCCCCGCCCACCAGTACCCTTCCGCAGCCTCATCCACCTCATCTACAAAACAGGGTGCCAAGGCCAATCCATGAGCTCTGTGTAGAGAAGGACCCCCTGGCTCCAAATGACTCCAAACAGGATGGTGGGATTGACTAGTAAGGTCTGCCACGGCCCAGGGAGAGGCAGGGCAGCATGTCAGCATTCCTGGAAGGGCACGACCTCGCTGGGTCCTCCCAGGCACTCAATTCTCTGTGGAAAATCCAATGGCAGATGTCTCAGGAGCCGGTGGCGCAGTGGAAAACGGATCACTGGACAGAGCTGCAGGAATGGAGACCCGCCCGCTACTTCCTCCTATCTTCCACCCAGGAAGCCCCATGAGGACAGTGCCCTGAACCTTCAGTTTGAATGAGAAATGCCTTCCCGTGATTTCCACATCCTAGGAGACCACCTTGCCCTCTCAAGACGTCAGCTCTGGGGCCAGCCCCTGGGTATCCTCGGGGATTGCATTTTCTGGGGTATGTGGCAGCCACAGCTCAGGGGAGACGAAGGTGGGCAGGCAGAGGCTCTGGGACATAGTGAAGGGACTCCACCTGCCCTGGGTGCAGAACCAGATTGGGAGAGAGGGAGAAGGTGTCAGGCCTCAGCTGACCTGGCAGGAGAGCAGTTGCACAGGTGGAGAAAGGAACAGGGGACAAAGGAAGTTGCCCTCAGGGAGGAGGGAACCAGGCCTCAGAAGGGGCAGAGAGCCCAAGCCCTGGGTGTCCCAGCCCATCCACAGGGACAGGGCCCCTCCCTCAGGCCACTCAGGAAGCTGGCCCTGACCTTCTGCTCCAAAGGCATGGGGAAGGCAAGAGGCCTGACCAGCACCTTGCCCTGTCACCCCAGCAAAGGCTCTGCTGGGCTGGGTGCAAGTCCACAGAGACACAGGCAGGCGCCTCCTGCCCAGGTTCTCTGGGAGCAGCAAAGACCCCTCAGGGGAGCAGGGGACAGAGGGTGGCTTCACCTGGCACAAGGCTCTGACTCTAGGCAGGAGGTGATCCCGGCTGTGGTCCTCAATGTCATGGATGGTCCCTTGCACACAGGGGCCCAGGTCCACCAGCGGATCGCGTTTCTGGGTCAGCTCCTGCCACGTTTCCCTGGTGGGGCAACCAGTGGGGTCCATGGGGCCTGGCCCAGAGCCTGCCACAGCCCCAGGCTGCACACCACCCACACCGGTGCCCCTCTCCGCACTCGGGGACGCCCCCTCATTTCTGCTGCTGTTGCTGTCTGACCTATTGACAGACTGTTGTATCCACGTGGCTTAAAATGCCGAAGGTACGGTGGGAGACTCCTCTGCCGGAGGCAACCAGGGCCACCGACAGCTGGCGTTCCCGTACGCACACGGGGGTGTTCGCCCGCTTCACGCACACGGCGGTGCTCGCCCGCTTCTCCACGCGGTCCACGCGGACCTGCCGCCTGGCCCGCCTGCTCCCACTGGCGCCGCCCGGCCCCGCCCACCGGCCCCGCCCACCCCTGCTCTCCGCCCCCAACACACCCACCGACAACGCCCACACCCGCCACACCCCGACACGCCCACTGGCCCCGCCCACTGGCCCCGCCCACACGCGGGCCGCACCCGCTCGCACCTGAGGATGCAGCAGTTTGCCAGCACGTGCAGCTCCGGGAAGGCCCCAGCGACCGCGTTCTGCTGGATGAAGCCGACAGCCTTCTGCTGGTAGCTGCGGTGGCGGATGGAGATGAGTTCCTGCCCCCAGCCCGGGCCCCCAGCCTGGCCCCCCCAGCCGGGCCCCCCCAGCCGGGCCCCCGAGGACCTGCTCCCTCCCCGCTTCACTGCCGCGTCCCTAGCAGAATCACACATGTGGGTGACCGCAACCCAGCTGTCCGACCCTGCAGCCGGACGCTTCCTAAGGACCTTTTCATGTAATGCTCTCGGTGACCGTTAGTGGTAGATGCTTCCAGAACAAGACGGGAGTGGTTTTTCCCTGTGGACGTGGGAACTGCCACGAATGCTGTATTTGAGAGCTGCGCCCGCCCCCACCCCCCGCAGGGAAGGAAGGGGAGGGAGGGGAGGCAGTGCTCTGGGAGCCAGGCTGGCCCCTCCTCCCGGAGAGTCGGGGTGAGGCCTGGGGGTGCGGAGCTCTCAGGAAGGGGAGGCTGGCACCCCCAGGCCTGGGCTGGGCCACTGAAGCTCGCTTACAACAGAGAACTAGGAGAGGATGAGGGACAGCACACTCCTCCCCAAAGACAGGAAAGAAAGGGCACCCTCACCTGTCTGAGTCCCAAGAACACAGATCAACCTGGCCACCCTGCCACATTTTCTTAAACATTTAAAACCTGGCTGGATTTACTGAAAAATGCAGGTTTGGTCTCTCTTCAGTAACCTGCTTCATGTCTGCCTGTAATGGAACCTGTGGCAGGTGAACACAGCTTCTCTGAAGGCCCTAGAGAGAGGCGCCTCGGGATGTGGTCTACACAGTGCTCCGTCTGAGACCGGGGGAGCCCACAACACGGACCCCCCAGCTCCAGCCCTGGCAGGAAAGAGGCAGGGTCCCCACCCAAACCCTGAGGCCAGGGCAGAGCCGGGTGTGTGGTGCAGGGGTGTGATGGTGAAAAGCAGACGAAACAGGGAAGCTGGTCATCTACCAGGTCCCTGGCCAGGATCCGCAACCGAGATAATATTTGAATGAAATATTTTTAAAAAATCAAAATCAGTCCAAAGCATCCTTCATGAGCAAAACAGCAAATTTTAACTAAAGACAGAATTCAACCCTGTACATTCATGACTCTCCCAATCGTAATCCTGCTGCCCAGTATGGGAGCCACAGCCCCGTATGGTGTTTAAAGGTCAATTAATTAAAATTAAATAAAATTTAATCATGGTGTCTCCATGGAACTAGCTCGACGGCCACACGAGGCCAGAGCCCCCGTGTCAGACGATGCCGCCATGGGACATTTCCAGAGCCACGGCGGAGGTGAAGCCAGCCAGACTGGGAGCACCCAAAGCTGATGCTTGAACCTTCCCCTGCTTTGGGAACTGGCCAAGCACCTGGCGGCCAGTGGCTGGAGGCCGGGGCGGCGCTCGCACTGGGGTTCTGTGGACCCAGCCTCCCATGCCGTCTTCTCTGATCAAGGACCACCTTTTCACTTACCTTTTCAGAAAGTCTGAAAATGTTTCCAGAACCATCCCTTGCACCTGGCTACTGATAGGTAGTCCCATGGGGTGTGCTGCATTCATGCCTTCTTCCAGCAGCTGTCAGTCAAAGCAAGTGGGCTCTCAGGGGGACCCAGGAACCTGTCACACGGCCAGTGGACCCCAGGAGACTGTGTCCGCCCTCAATATGACTGACACTTTTCTTGCAGGAAGGGCTGGAAGGGCGGACATGCACAGGCCGCCCAACACCTGTGCCACTCTGCAGGTGGCCCAGAGCAGACACCCCCCACCAGGCCCTCATCACCCTTCACACCCCCCATCTTGCCAGGCCTCGCTCGCTCCCTGGAACCCCCCCCCATGCCCCTCCCTTCACCACCACCACACACGCTGGTGGCCTCTCCTCCTCCTGGGCTGAACATCCTTTACCCCAGTAGGGCTCCACCCTCTCCCTAAGGCGTCCCCAGATAGTGATCCCAGTGCAGGTCCTACCTGAGGCCCAAGCAAGACCGTGAGTTGAGACATTCCAGGAAGAGGCCCCTCCCGAGAAGACATGCCCAGCAGCCCTGCCCTGGGGCCCCTGGGACTCTGATGCTTCGAGCCCGGAGCCCGCCCTCCGCCCTCCACCGGGCTCCATCCTTGCCGCAGGAGTGCCCCACCGCCTGTCAGTCATCCCCCTCACCAGGCCAGGTGCTCGGGAAGGGGCCAAGGACCCACCCCGTGTGGCAGGCTGGGAGGGTGCAGACTGGTGCGTACCTGGAAAACGTCGAGAAACGTTGGGTGGGAACACTGGGCCCACATTTTCAGATCGTAGAACAGGACTCTGTCTAGATGCTTTCTCAACTCTTCCTGCCCAGAAAACAGTAAAAGCAACTTCTATCCCCGTTCCTCTCTGGGGCACACCAGATCCAGCCCTCAACTGAGGGCGGGGGAGAGGCTGAGAACCGGAGCCAGCCCCGGAGTCGGCCAGCGGCCTGAAATCCCCCCAACCCCGAGGGACCCAGTTCCGAGTAAACCTCCGCTTTCACAGCCTCCAGCCCTCCGACACACAGCACATCCCTTGACAGATGGGGTGTGGGAGAACAGGGAATGCTAAGACCCGTCTTCCTTCATTCAGCCCAGACTGCAGCTCCACAGTTTTGGGGGGAGCCACGAAGGACAGGGGGCCTCAAAACCCAGGGGCTTCAAGGAGACAGAGCCCTGAGTTCACAGCCAAGGAAAAGGCCAGACACTTCTATACCAGTTACTGGAAAGTTCCAGCTAAATCGATACCGATTCTTTATGGCACCATCGTAAAGCTTTTTCTCTCAGCCCATGAGCTAAGAAAGGCAAAGGGCTTCCCTGTATCCTGAACATCTCTTCCACTGGTCCCCAGGACTCTCGACACGTCTGTGCCAAGACCAGGAACACTGGTACAGGAGATCACATTGGTTAAAAGCGATCACAGCTGGAGAGTCACTGTCCCCTCCAGTCCTCCTTGTGTCTGCCTTGGATTCACCACGTGCACCCACCTTGGGGCAGCCAGCTTTCCACCCGGGGCTCACCGGCCCTGCTCTGGAGCTGCTGATATGGAAGAAGCCAGACGGTACTCACTGGTCAAGGCAGAGACCTCCGGTCAGGCGCTCTCCCTATGGGCCCGCTAGACCATGATCCTCCCACCTCGGAGCCACGGCCACTGTTACCTCCCACGTGACGGTGCCCAACCGCCACTCCCGCAGCCCCCCACCCAGGGCCACCCTGGCCCAGCCTCTGCCTGCTGGGCCCCAGATGCGGGACGAGGAGGCCTCTGGGTGACAGATACTGCTGGACCCATTTACCTGGATCAGCCCTACCAGCATCTGCTGCATTTGGGACATCCAAGTAACAAACATCAGGGGGTCCAGGAGGTGCCCAACCACTGGCTCCCAGGAGGTCCGGCACGCTTTTGCAAGTGTCTCCCTGCTGGGTTAGAAGGAGCCGTGAGGGGCCAAGAGCTGAGCCGGGTTGGCAGAGGGGCGGTGGCATGGGCAGGGCACGGTGCTAAGGGCAGGGCACCCCAGGCCGGGCCTCGCCCCCTCCCCGGCCTGTGCTGCCTGCCCCCCAACCCTGCACAAGCCCCGTGACTGGAGAGGGCAGCCGGGGTTGAGAAGTGGGAGGGAGAGTCTCCATTGTTGTTGACAAGTCTCGGCGGTCTCACACACACGCGCGCGCAAACACAACCCCCAACGCGCTAAACACCATACGCACACCACGCAGCAGACACACAGGCACGCACGAACACAGGCCTGTGCACACGCTGTCCCCAAGGCCAGCTGCGTCCGCCCTTCCCCGACCACCGGCCCCGCCCTGGCGGCTCCTCCGAAGGCTCTCCGTGGACCACAGCTCTGGCCCGAGGGCCTCCCCCAGAGCAGTGGCCTCGCCTAGCACCCCAAGATCCCCCAAGAGGACTCACCCAGGCTGCTCGAACAAGTTGGTCTTGCCCCAGGTGTACAGGACCTGACAGCTTTTCAAGTCGGCACCGCAGGACTGAGTGAGCTCGGAGAGGCGGCCGAGGAGAACCTCGTGGAAGTACATCCTGTAGACCTCCCAGAGGCAGGTCCCCAACCGGCTCGCCCGCGGGGACCCCAGGCCCTGTCTCACTGCCTTGTCTAGCTTCTCCAGGTACAGGTCCAGCTGGTCCTTGGGGCCCAGGGTGGGCACTTGGGTCTCAGCGTCATTTCTCAGTAGCTTATTCAGCTGACCAGCCCAGGTGGCCACTCCGCCGTCCTGGGGGGCACTGGCCTTCCGCCTTTCGTGCTGGTCCTGTGTCCACTCCACAGTGGCCAGCACCGCCCGGAGCTTCTGCTCCAGCTCCTGGCTGGGCCCGGTGCCATCCAGAGCCTGCTGGACAACCTGCCACATGCTCCGGGCCACAGCCTCATACTGGGCGCCGCAGTTCTGCCCTTCCTCCTCCAACCTGGAGATGCTCTGGCAGGCCTCCAGGAACCACCCATCCTGGACCAACTCCAGGAAGCCTGGAAGAAAGAGAGCAAAAGGACGGCTCAGGTGCCTGGAAGACCTGTGGATCTGGGAGGGGGAGGGGCGCCCTGAGTCGGGTGGGGGTAGGCTGAGCTGTACAGAACCCACCCATCCGGGAACCGACAAGAAGACCCGGAGGAGGTTTCAAAAGCCTTTGGGAAAGAAGCGCCTCCTGGCCAGTCAGGATCAGAAGGCCACAGGCTTATTACAACGGTTGCAGAAGACCTGTGGGCTTCCAGTATGGCTTCTGGAGCAGAAAAACCTAACAACCGCAGTTTCTTCCCGAGAACCTGTAAGCTCCCAAGGCCCTGCATGGTCCATGCCTTCCTCAGCTGTGGGCCTACGAACCCAACACGGAGACAGCAAAAGCACTTTCCCCACCAGAGGGCCAGAGAGGGAGGTCCAGCAGACTTAGTGAAAAATGTTCTAGCAAGGGGTTCTCATAAGGAATGCATATGCATGTCTTTCCTTCTTTTTTTTTTAAAGATTTTATTTATTCATTTGAGAGAGATACAGAGACAGAGAGAGAGTGAGCACAAGCAGGGGGAGAGGCAGACGGAGAGGGAGAAGCAGACTCCCTGCTGAGCTGGGAGCCCCACATGGGGCTCCATCCCAGGACCTGGATATCATGACCTGAGCCAAAGGCAGGCACTTAAACCCTCTGAGCCACCCAGGTGCCCAGGAATGTGCATTTCTGACAGGTGCCCAGGAGGTGCTAATGGTGCTGGTCCTGGGCCTCCTGCTGTGCCCAGAGGAAGAGACGGGAAGGGAAGGATTCTGCTTTGGATCCCAGAGGAACCCCACCATGACTCTCCAGCCTGGAGCTGCAAGAGGCTGGTCCAGTGAGACTCAACACCAAAGGAGGAATCGGTGGGCAGGGTTGTCCAAAGCATTTGAACACTCAGACACCAATTCTTCTGGACTTTAACTTGAAAGGGCATTTTTGAGCTTTAACTTTTGGAAATTTCAAAGTGAGAGGGCAGTTATATTCCAAGTTGGGGCTCAGAGTGACTTTCTGTTGTCAAGGGCAACATGTACTCCCCTTTCCTATTTCTCCTTTCTGACAGCTGGAATTTACATGTGAGGCCAGGACCTGGGCAGCCATTCTGGGCCATGAGACAGGAACCCCATGTGGAGGATAATGAAGGAATACAATGGAGAGGTCTGGGTCTCTGAGCCCTGAGAAGCCCCGAACCACCCACTCAAATCTTCCATGAGAGAAGCAAATTTTATCTTGCTTTATCTTAAGTCCCTAGTTCGTTGGGTCTCTCAGTGAAAACATCTGAACTTATAATAATACAAAGAATTGAGGAGGAGTGGAGTATGGGATGGAAATTATTTTGAATCCAAACAGGACGGCCTTCCACACATGTAATTATTTTGAGTCCCTATTCCATCTCATAGACAGCTCCTTGTTGCTAGTAATTAATTAGCTTAGACTCAACACTAGGAACTGTAAGTGCGGCAACCTCTGTGGCTTCACCAGACGCAGGGCTGCTCGGACATGCTTCCCTTTCCTTCCAGAGCCGCACCGTCCAACACGGCAGCCCCAAGCCCCACGTGGTTACTGAGCCCTTGAAATGGGCAAACCTAGCTGCTGTCAGTGTAGATCACACAGCAGAACTCAAAGACTTAGTGGGGGTGGGGCGGGGGGAGAGAACAGGTTAAATATCTTGGTTCTAATACTGACGAAAAGTTGAAACATGCTGAAATACTATGTTAGCTATATTGGGCTAAATAAAGTATATTACTGAAACTAACTTCACCTGTTTCTTCTTACATTTTTAGTGTGACTCCTGAAAACGGCTCCCGCGCTATCTCCCCAGGACAGCACTCACTCCTCTAGAACCCGCTTGCTCCCTCCCTCCAACATAGGCCCCTGCTTATCCTGCACCAACCTGGCTGTTTTCTGGGTGGGAGGCCGTCATCCCCCTACCCAAAAACAGAAGAGCTGATCTTACAAAGCCCGGAGACCTCCCGGGCCTTGTGCAAACATGGCTGCATCGGTACCGTTTCTTCAGCAAGGATACTGGGGGGCATGGGTCAGGCAGGCAAAGGCAGACGTGGGGGTGGGGGCCGCTGTGGTGTCCACCCGTGTCCCAGGCAGGCCCGTTGAGCCGAGCACAGCTTGGCTGCTCCCGGCCACCAGCCCATCTCCTGGCATCACAGGCCAGCAACACGAGGGGCCGGCAACAGCTGGCCAGGGAACAAAAGTGAAATGTCCCTGAAAAGTGACTATCCTGGCAAGGTTGCCTGATGTCACCAGGCACAGGGCAAGCGAGGATGGGGGCAGGGGGGACCCTCAAAGATGCCATCGCCTGTGAACCAACTGATAAACACTTGTCCCCTCTTGAATGACGATGCCTGGTGCCAGAGACGGAAAGGAGCTGGTGACATCTTACGGCCCCATGACCTCACGCTCCCAGGGCCATTCTGCAACTTCCCCTGGCCTCAGGGAAAAGCTGAAGCGTTTGCCCCTCTGAAAAACATTCCCCAGATTGTCAAGGCCCCAGCCCCTCCCACAAACCCACAGCGGACCAGAGCTTTCATAAGCAGCCCAGCCCCCGCCCTGCCGTTGCACTCCAGGTCATTCAGAGAGCTTCTCTGGGCACAGACCCACGATGGGTCACGGGGACACAAACACGGCTCAGACACAGACGCCCTGCACACAGCTCCGACCCCACCCCCGGCCCCTCTTCACACACTCCTGTAGTCCTAGCCTGGGGCTCAAGCCGGAGCATGCTCTGCCGGTCCGCATCGCAACCATGACTTTCTCGGCGGCTGCGGGTCCGGGGGCAAAGAGCCCCGCCACCCTGAACCTTGGTTTCGCCAGCTTTGCCACCAGGAGGTGCTTCTCACAGGGGTGGTGACTACGGGCCTCTTCACTCGGCTTCAGTCCCTCTCCTGCTCCCCCCACACCGTGTCAGAGGCCCCCTGGGCTCGGCTACCCGCACCGCTGGTGTGGAGGGGCCGGCGAACAGTCCCGCTCACCTTGGGGTCCAGGCACACTTCTGCTGTGCCTGGTCCCCTCCAGGCGCCCAGAGTGACATCTGCAAGGCTGGCACGTACAGTAAATACTGCACGAAATGATGAACACATGAGCAAAAACCTGAAGGAACGGGATAAAGGCTCCGGATAGAAAAGTGAGGCCCAGGGACGCCGGGGGGGCCCCGTCGCTCGAGCGTCTGCCTTCGGCTCTGCTTGTGGTCCCGGGGTCCCGGGGTCAGCAGGAAGCCTGCTTCTCGCTCGGCCCGCCCCACCCCCACCCCCGGCTGTACTCTCTCGTGCTCTCTCTCTCTCAAATAAATAATCTTTAAAAGAAATACATAAGGCAAGACGCCTACCTTTGGAATTTTCTGTCAGATGAAAAACATCGTGGGGTCTTTTGTTTCTGAGGAATCGTCCCGGAAACCCTGTGAGCCACTGTGCCAGCTTGGGAGGACGGCCCTTGCGCTGTTGCCTCGGGTTCCCCCGGGCATCACTGGGCAGGATTTGTTGGAGCTCGCTGCTTGCTTTCTCTTCTTCCAGCCTAGGTTTCTTCTTGCCCCAGAGGCCACTTCTTTCCAGCCGGTCCATCTCTCTGCCTTAGTGTCCGACTGCAGCCGGCCTTAGAGAGCGCTCCCACCAGCCTGCAGCCGAACAAAAGAAATAAATAGGAGGAAGCTGTAAACTGCCGGAGAAACTTCCTCTGCGTCTACAAATACAGCTGTTGGGCGCCTGCACGGCTCAGTGGGGTAAGCTTCTGCCTTCGGCTCAGGTCATGGTCCCAGGGTCCTGGGATTGAGCCCCACATCAGGTTCTCTGCTCAGTGGGGAGCCTGCCTCTCCCTCTCCCTCTGTCTGCCCCTCCCCCTGCCCATGCGCTTTCCCCCAAATAAGTAAATAAATCTTTTTTTTTTTTAATGTTGAATGAATTTGTGTGTCGTGGTCACGCAGGGGCCGTGCCCGTCTTCTCTGTATCCTTCCACTTTTAGTGTAAGTGCTGCTGAGATGAGAACGCTCTGTTTACTTACGGTAAGACACACACAGCATCCAAGTCACTGTTCCAGCTGTTTGTACGCAGGCCATTCCGCGCTGCGGCTAACACCCCTTTACTGAGCTGTGCGGCTGTCCCCACCATCCATCTTCAGAACTTTTTGGTCATTGCAAACAAAAACTTATCCCCTTTGAACAGGAACCCCCATCCCTCCCGCCCCAGCCCCTGACCCCTGACCCCCTACTTTCTGGGTCTCTGCGACTCTGACCCTTCTAGGGCCCTCACAGAGGTGGGACCACAGGGCATTTGTCCTGGTGTGGCTGACACCATGTCCTCAAGCTTCATCCATGTTGTAGCAGAATTTCCTCCCCTTTTGTTTTTTTAAGATTCTATCTATTTATTTGACTGAAAGAGAAAGTGAGAGAGGGAACACAAGCAGGGGAAGCGGGAGAGGGAGAAGCAGGCTCCCCGCTGAGCAGGGAGCCCGATGCGGGGCTCGATCCCAGGACCCTGAGATCATGACCTGGACCAAGGCAGATGCTCAAAGACTGAGCCCCCCAGGCGCCCCTCCTTCCTTTTTAAGGCTGCGTCGTACTCCACTGCGAGCACGGGCCGCCCCTCTGTACGAACTTGTGTGTCCATGGACACCTGGATGGCTTCAGGTGTCAGCTCCCGTGGATAATGCTGTCGAACGTGGACGTGCAGACGTCGGTTCAAGTCCCTGCTGCCCGTCTCTAGCAGTGGTTGCGTTCTCACCTACAAGGGCATGATCTCTGCTGCGGTTCTTGAAAGCCTCTCTCTCCTTGGAAGCGCTCACTGCCCAGGAGGCCACACTGGATCCAGCCACCCGCAGCATCGCCCAAACCCTGGAGCGGCTTCTGTCCAGTGTGGGCCAGGGCCACCTTTCTCCCTCTGGACCACCCTCTCCCCAGCCGCAGTGACCTAACAGTGCCCCTCTGGGTTCTGACCTGACAGGCCGGCCCTGCCTTCCACATCCAGCATGGAGACTCGGCTCTGCCTCCCCCAGATGGCAGTTGTCAGCCACTAGCCAAGGGGCCCCTAGGACACACAATGGGGGTCTCCTACCTGGACCCCACACAGCCCATAGGAGTGTCTTCCTGCTTCTGTAACAAATTACCGTATCATAGAGGCCCAAACTGCACAAGCTTTGTGTGCTTCTGCTGTGGAGTCCGAGTTCTGGCCGGGGTCTCTCTGGGCTGTGTCCCTCTCCATTTCCTGGGTGCCCCCCTCCAGGTGCTGCCTGCCCTCGTGCCTCATGGAGCCTTTCCTCTAGGCTGCAGACCCAGCAACTCCCGGCTCACATCTGCTCTCGGCTCTGCCTCAGTCTCCCCCTGCGAAGGACCCCGTGATGGCCGCACGCCCCCCCCAGCGTCCCAGGCTGGGTCCCTCTGTGAGGTGCCCCACCAGCAGCCTCGTTTCCGTCGGCTTCCGTCGCTCCCCTTTGTGGTGGAACCAGGCGTGTGCGCGGGCGTCTTGGGGGTGCTGTTCTGTCTGCCACACACCCCCTTAGCTGCAACCCGCCCCCCGGCTTCACTGCATGACTTCTGGGAAGCGCTGGACATCTCCACGCTCCAGCGGCCAAGGGTGGGCCACCAAAATGGCCTGTGGATTATTTTAAATGAAAGCTATTTGGGAAGGTCCCTCAGACCCTCCTCTGTCCCCCGAAAGCAGAAAGTAAGTCCCCCCCATGAAAGGTGCCCTGTCAGTAAAGAAAAAGACAGCCTCATCACCAGAGATAGGAAAGTCAGAGCCAACAAGGCCATATAAACAACTGTTAGATAGTCACTAATCTCCTACTTCGGTCCAAAACCCTTTGGTTTTTTTCCTCCAGTGGATCTGTCTCCCGTCACTTTAATTCTCCTTCCGGCTGGGTGGAGAGGAGTGTGTGCTCCCCTACAGCACTGGTCCCTCCAAATCCCCCCTCCCCACCAAGGCAGTGGGATCCGGTCTTTGCTCGAAGGGATCACACACAGCACAGTCCCGTGGCCTTGTCATGAGGGCCCATTTGGCGTGCGAGAACAGTCCTCTGTTTCTAGAACAGCGGCCTAAGGACTGCCCTGGCTTATCCGCCATCCCCTATGGTCAGTACTTCCTGCTCACAGAGACAGAAACGCGCATGTACCCCTACTGCACGACGGGACACGGTGACAGAACACACGGAGTTCTCGGGGGTCTGGCCACCGCCATACACGCATACCACAATATCCCCCCGTGTGTGCAAAATAGGGCTTCTGTCCCGAGCGGGGAGCTTGTCCTGGACAACCTCCTTCACTCCCTGACAGCGGCACGGGGCAGGCCCTAACTGACAGGTGCCGCGGGAAGGTGCTGGAACCCGGGTTTAGCCTGGGGAGCAGCTCCTCCTAGAAACGCTGGGGGCGAGGGATGCTCCCAGAGTATCCTTTTTTCCTGATCCAAAGACCTTTGGGCTGTGAATGTATCCAGAATCCAGAACCAGAGAGATGCTCCCACAGCCTGAAGGGAAGTCCGTACACATGTGCCTGCCCAGGCCGCACCCCCAGGTGGGAGCGCTCACATGCGTTCTGATGAAACGGGTCAACCTTCGGGGGCCTTGGCGAGGCTGTGGGGACAAAGGGGTGACCAGCAGGGACAGGAGGGAGAACCAAGAACAAAACCAACCCCTCAGCTGGGCTGGGGCCAGCAGAGGAGCTGCCACCACCCCCCCTCACTAGACGCCTCGCTCCTGTAAACTGATAAACCCCAGACTTGGGAAACTCTTGGGGCCAGAAGGTGGGTCGGCCAGGCCGGAGAGAAACGGTCTCTGGGAATCCCCGAAGGTCCCATTCTGTTCAGGAAGGAAAGGGTTTTACTTTCAGTTTTGCTTACCATTTTTCTGTGGTTTCTCGGAAACCACTGAGTTCTCATTTCTTTTGTTCAGCACAATCTTGGTGGATAAGCTCATGCTCGACACAAACACCTGCTCCCTATGGGTTCTCTAGGCCCTTACAGGACACCCCAGGGCCCACACAGCCCACAGCTGCCGCCTGCGAGGACGTCCTGCCCTCCCCCCCTCTAGTTCCAGGGGCTGCCTGGCCGGCTCCTCACGCCCCGACGGCACTGGAGGGACCCCAGGCTCCCCTCAATGCCCCCTCCCCTCCACGCTGCTGGGCACACCGCTGGAGGGGTCCCAGGAAAGCCCGACCCCAGCCAGCTGCTTTCACGTTCCCACAGCACAAGTGAGCTCAAGACGGAGACCCTCCCCATGACTCTGAGGCCCCCCCAAACCCTCCAGACCAGTTCTCTCCCTTGGCACCTAAATTCCCAAAGCCTTCCTACTAGGTTCACCAGACAGATTGGATCAAAGCACCGTCACCCCCTTATCCTCGCTTCGGATGGGTGGGACTGGGAACCCGGCCGTGCATCCCCATGGTTCCCATGCACCAGAAAGTGGTCCCCTCGGCACTGGGGGAGGGGGGCATGTGCCAGACCCATCAAGGTTTTAAACGTGCCCTCAGACCACAATCCCACTACGAAAACTTCTGACATCCCGGCAGAAAGATGCCGATTCGCTGCACTAAGAAGACCGTAGTGTCTTCATGGAAAGCTGAAGCCACCTATAGGCTGACGAGATTCCTCGCTGAGAGAGGACAGAGCCAAGGGCAGCGCTCACGGCTTCTAGAAAGCACCCCTGCTCCCTGCTCAGGGCCCACCTTCCTTGTGTGGAAGCCGGCAAGACCACATCCCTGGCCGGGCATCCCCTCTCTTCTTCTGACCACACCTGGGAAAGCTGCCCACCCTTAAGGACTTGTGTGATGCCTCCGGGACACTCGCAGTCACATCTGCACAGTCCCTTTCTCCACACCCCATAGTCGCATGCCCCAGGGGGTTGGGGCGGGGACATCTTTACACCTTTCCTGTGACTCTGCCAACCAGGACAGGACCCCCTGCAGACGGCTCGGGGTCACCCCCGTGGTCCTCACTCCCTTCTCTGGCGGCATCCTTGATCCCTCGGGAGGACAGACCGTGGGCTACTCAGCCACCCCTTCTGTTGGAAAATAAATGGAATTTTCTCTTGGGGCCACTTAAAGATAAGCCTGGTGAAATCCCAAACACGTCTTTCAGTACTCATCAGTGACTGATCATGAAGCCGAGACAAGGATTTTTAGCAAGCAGCAAGTTCTACACTGGCTCCCTGACCCGCGGAATAAAGGTTTTCGAGTTAGAAAAAGCAGAGGCCAATCGAAAATAAAACAAGTGCTCAGGGGGATCCTAGAGATGGGGGCGCCATCAAAGACAGACACACACTCCCCTCTAACTCCAGAGGGAGATAACCCTGCCGCCAGCTCCGCGACCCGCCAGTCCGACCCCCTCGTACAAAATCCTCCCAAAGTGGATGAAATCCGGTAGCTTGTCTCTGTTCCCACCACGGTCCCATCCAGGCACAGACCAGCGACTGCATCCAGATCCAGTCAACTCACCCCTACGCAGCCGCACTCCTGTACCCCAAGGTCTCAGTCACAATTATGAGGGGACCTTGAAGTCCTAAATACCTTTTGGCCCATCCCCCCTCCCCTCCTCCCCAATCCTTCAGTGCCCCTGCCCACCCCTTCCCTCCCTCTCCTGCTCCTCCTCCGGGAATCAGGCCAGCCCCCAAGACAAGAACAGAACAGCCCCACGTGTACCCCATGACCCTGACCTCTCTACGTCTTCACTGTTCTGCGTTCCTCTTCCCAAAGGCTGGTCAGCTGCATAAGCTCGGGCCTGGAGCTGGTGGATGAAAGCCTCTCTGAGGCCACTCCCCCTGCACCCCTCCTGCGGCATGGGGGCTGGGCCAGGGCCCCCGCAAGGCCCACTGACTCTGAGGCTGGGTGACTCCCCAGGCTTTGCTCCCCTCTCAGGAGCCGTGGGCCTGCTGGCAGTGGCCCCCACAGCCCCCATCTGTGATCATATTTCCAGGAGTGGAATGTGGAAACTTGGCAGCGGGCTGTTCCCATGGTTTTGCCTAAGCGGGGCTGGGGCCGGGAGAGAAGGGACTTTCCCCACTCAGATGCCCCTCAGAACCCCACTCTGGAAAACTCCACAATTCTCCTTATTCATGGTGGTTCCCAACTTTCCCTTTCAGAATCTGCACCCGTGTCTGTCTCCCCCCACTCCTGGCGGCTGCTGGCTGAGGGGGGTGCAGGCCCGAGTGGAGGCAGGCCAGGGGTGAGCGGCTGGCCCTGGGAGGGGCGGAGGGCATGTGTGTGGGGAAACGCCCTGGAGGTGACCCCAGACCACAGAGCCCCGGGTCAGTCTGTCCCACCGGGGATGGGAAAGCTTGCCTTCATTTATTGGTTCGGAAACCCACGGGTCCACGGGGACTGTAGCCAGAGTCTAGCAAAACTCCTCTTCTCTCTCCTAGAATCCTAAAGAAACCTGGCAGGGGACCCATGGATGGTGACAGATGTTCCAGTCCTCACTCACCTTCATGCTCCCTGCCAGCAGAGCCCCCAAGAGTGCCAGTGTGGACACGGGCCATGCCCCCCCAAACCCGGAGGTGGCAGTGAGTGGACAGGGACTGCAGTGTCCACTCCCAGCCCCCACAGACCCAACCACTGAACCCCACCGCCTCTCCTCTTCCTCCACGGCGGATGCCATCAGCCTGGACACGGTCACCAGGGCAGGAGACAAGCAAGGGGGAGGAGGGGTGTGTGGAGGCTGGGACCCCAAATTCAGGATATGAAGAAACAGCTCAGTAAGGATCCGCTTGCAGTTGCGTGAAGGACTGGGGGATGCTAATCATTTTGAGAGTCTAAATAAATATGCAGGGTCAAGGGAAAGGCCGGTGGGTGGGAGGAACCAGCGCGCTGCGGGGCGCCAGGCGGGGAGGCAGGCTCAGAACGCGGGGCACAGAGCGCGCAGCTGGGGGCCGCCCGCCGAGCCCCCGAGCCCCCGAGGCTGGGCACCCGAGGGAGCTCGGGGTCCCGGTCCGCAGTCCCCGGGCTCCGCTCTCCTGGCGGGGAGACGGTGCCCCCGCGCCGCACCTGCAGGCCGGGAGCGCCCACCCACCCGCCCGCGCTCGCCGGCCCCGCCTCCTCCGCCTCCCCCGCCGGGTTCGGGGCACGTCCGGGCGGCTGGGGGCCCGGCTGCAGGATCGGGCGAGGGGAGGACCCGGCCCCGGCTGCGGCGAGGCGCGCAGGGGACACGGGGAGGGCAGCTCGGTCCCCAGGCCCCGGGTCTGCGCCGACAGCCTCGCTCCGCACAAACCGCGGCCGCGCGTCGCCACCTGGCGGCCAGAGGCGGAAGCGTCCGCGGGCGTCGGGGGCTTCGCCCACCTGGGGTCGCCGCCGCCCCGGCGAGGCCCAGGCCGCGGGACTGAAGTCTTCCGCTCAGAGCAAGGCGAGAGCCTCCTTCCTCGACGGGCGAAAGTTTCTGAGTAAGGTTTTAATGAACATCCGGAGCTGCGAGCTGGGGGCAGAGACCAGCACAAAGACCATCACAGCAGCCCAGGGGCCCCGCACCGCGCACCAGTCCCCAGGAAACACGCCCGGGCGCTGGGCTGGGCTCCCACACCGCAGGCTCCGGCCCACAGCGAGACACATCCCGGGTGCCCAGGACTTGCCTATATGTGTGCCTGACCCCTTTTGATAGTTTCTGTTCTGTGCTACTTAGGGTGGCCGGATTTGGTAAGAAAATACAGGACTCCGGGTTGTTCTTTGAATTTCAGATAAATAACAATGACTTCTTTTCTCTCTCTCTCTCTCTTTTTTTTTTTAGTTGTGTACCTTCCACACAATATTTGGGGTATATTTATAGGGAAAGAAATGATTGTGTAACTGAAATTCAAATGTAACTGGTTGTCCTGTATTTCACTTAGAAACCTTAATTCTACCATTTTTTAAAATGCCGGTTGCAACATGCCAACGCAACATGATAGCTGGCGAACACGTCAGAGGCTCCGGTTTGAAGACACGGCCTTAGGGGAGGCTGGGTGTCTCAGTCGGCTCAGGTCATGATCCCAGGGTCCTGGGATGGAGCCCCAGGTCAGGCTCCCTGCTCAGCAGCGAGTCTGCTTCTCCGCTCCGACTCCTACTGGTATTCCCTCTCTCACTGTCTCCGTCAAATAAATAAAATCTTAAAAAAAAAAAAAAAAAGGCATTGCCTTCGGTGATGGGCCAGAAGGGTCTCTTTCCCCAGGTACACCAACCTCAGTGGAGGAATTTGATGCCGATTGGACAGTCGCCCACCACCCTCACCCCCGCCAAGACCCACGCTCCCTGTAGCCGCAGGGCGAGGAGTCTCAGTGGGTCTGCAGATGACCATATCCATGATCCATTCTCTCAGATTCGTATTTCTAAAGCCAAAGAGGAAACATATTCACAATCAGAGAAAGACCTCAGCCAATATTCTGTAATAAGAACTTGGACCACTGCATTTTGCTGAGGGGACATAAGACAGTATTTTCATATTTTTTGACATTTATAAATAACATTTGATGCTGTCCACAGGTGAATAAGTGTAGAAGGCAAATGTAGATACAAAGACGTTGGAAAGAAACAGATGATGCAGAATTTTAAAAATTAATCAAACTGGTGATTCTAATGGGTATTTAATAAATCAAAAAATAAAAACGTTTTGCAATTATGGAGCAAAGAGAAAGGGTTATGATGCCTTTGGGAAAAGTATGAGGATCAAAGACCTCACGGGCTCCTTGCAAATGTTGTATCTCGATAATGCAGTGCCCAAGAAAGTCTATGTAACAAGAGGTTGGCATCAGCTGAGGGGTATTTGAGACCCGATGGCGGCACTTCCAGGGCGGATTGTTCTAGATTCAGCGGTAACAGGTGACACGTAGCTGGCTGTAGACAAAGGAAGCTATCCCTTTATTCTTACAGAGTTCCAGAAGTTATCTGTAAAGTGATGAAGCCTAAAGAAGGAAAGGGTCCCCTCAACCCAGGAGGTCCCTGGCCATATGGAGGGGAGGAATTCAGGGTGTGGGGTACTGTCAGCACTGCGGGGACTTAGACGTCCTTCCTCGTTGGGATGCCTGGATTCCTGAACTGTCCACAAGGAGATGCCCGTGCCTGCCTCGCTTATGCTCCCCGTGCTATGAGCAGAAGTGTCCAGGAGCCTTGTAGGTAAAGTTCTGCCGGTTCCATCATTCACCTACTTCCTCAGCGCCCCTCCCTCCCCAGGCAAACACCAGAGAAGATCCTGCTGACCAAGTCTGGTGGGGAGCCAAGAGTCACTTAAGACCATGGGAAGACCTGGGCGAGCTAGGAAAGCTGGCTCCGGGGGGCGGGGGGGTTCCAGGGCAAGGGTCAGTGACAGCACCTCACATCCAGAGTCCCAGACCCCAGCGGCCAGCCTCTCTCTGCCCAGCTCCTGCCTAGGTGCCAGGGAGGCCAAGCGGCCACGTTGAGACAAATGTTCTTCACAGTCTCCAGAATGTCTCCAAGACGTACAGCAACTTTCCAAGCTGAAAGGTCTCCACAGTATTGCCGGGGCCTTCAGGAGGGACAAACTCGGCTGGGTTTTAGCAACGGAAGCCCCGGGGCCCAGGCAAAGGGGGCAGGTGGTGACTGTGGGGCCCTACTCGCCTGCCTGAATTTGGGCTGCTGTAACAATCCCACAGCCAGGGGGGCTCACAGATGACAGTGCTGGAGGCTGAGTCTGCAACAGACCCAGCAGATGCGGTGTCCGGTGAACCCGCGTCCCAGTTCAGTCAGCCGATTTGTTCGTGACCTCACATGGCTGGAAGGGGCTGGGGGGCTCCCCAGGGCCTCCTTTGCAAGAGCATCGATCCCACTCAGGAGGCTTCACCTGCACGACCTAATCACCTCCGAACGCCCCCCACCGCAGTCCCTCACCTTGGGGGGTGAGCTTGCAGCACAGGAATTATAATCAAGGGAGACCGAGCCCAAGTGGTTCCTCCAGCCTTTGCCTGATGATTCCAGGGGACGGCTGGGGAGGGGGGCTCATACCCACATGCCCCCCCAAGCACACACACTCAGTGTCAAGGCAGAGCCCCTCTGAGAGCATCTCACACTTCTTTTTTTTTTAAAAGATGGTATTTATTTGTTTGACACAGAGACACAGAGAGAGAGAGAGAGAACAAGCAGGGTAAGCGGCAGAGGGAGAGGGAGAAGCAGGATCCCCGCTGAGCAGAGAGCCCAATGCGGGGCTTGATCCCAGGACCCTGAGACCATGACCTGAGCCGAAGGCAGACGCTTCACAAATGAGCCACTCAGGCGCCCCTCTTCTTGGACTTATGACTGTGACCCACGGTCATGTGCACGTTTGCCTCACTGCCCCGTGCACACGTGGTGTCAGCACTGATTGCTGGTGTCCGGAAGGCAGGGAGGACTTCAAGCTCAGATAAGCAGACCCCTCCCCAGGGCCAAGGACACCAGTCTGGCAGCCCCCCACCTTGGCCTTCTGGTGGAAGGCGTGGGTGTGGCCTCCCCTCCCCTGAAGTCGGAGGGGAAATGGAGGAAGCAAGGATCCCGGTCCAACTCTTCTCCTCGCCCAGGAAGGGAGAAGCATCCGGAGAAGCTTCTGCCTGGGATGGGGGATCTCGGGACATGAGCCCCCGGGAATGTCAAGTCCAGCCCCGGGTGAGTGGATTCTCCCTGGGGCGACCTCTGCCTCCTCCAGAGTGACACCAGGACTCAGCAATTTTCCTCAAGATCATGTCCACCTTTATTTACTCCACAGATGGTCATGAGGTCACCCAAACACTGCCACCACCAAAGCCCTTCTTCCCCTTGCGGCCGCTCTCGTCCCCCAAGAAGTCACCCACGGTCCGGGCCGCCAGCTTCATGCAGCAAATAGGATTCACACAAACGGCTGGCCCGGATTCTCAGCCTGAGTTAGGACCCTCCCCACCCCCCAAGCAGCCAAGGATACTCACGGGGGGCTGCCAATGCTGCTTAAAAGCATGGAAACTTGCAAGCAAGCCCGGCCTGCTCCCTCCAGTGGGGGCCCTCACCCTAACCATAGCCCCAGGTTCAACCCCATCGGACCCAGTGTGCCCGTGCCTCTTGCCCCAGACACAATGCTGACTCACGGAAAAACTGCAGAAAGATCTCTGTTTTAAACTTTAATTAACCTACATTCTTTCCTAGACCTCGTGACCTGATTTTCCATCTCCCCTCTGCTGGGACCTACACGGCAGCAAAAGAATCAGCTTCTCTTTAACCCCAACACCCGTCAACTCAGGGCTTGACCTCCAAAGAAAAGGATGCAGGCGGGGAAGCAGCCAAGAGCCTGTGACAAACACATGGGTCAGGGTCACTTGACCTGGGCATCTATAATCAGGGGGTGAGGGGAAGGGAAAGGACCAGGCTGGTCATGACCAGAAGGATGTGGCGGCCGTGAGGTCGAGGACCCCCACCTCCAGGGAAGATAACTGGCCCCCGGGCCCAGCTGCTGACCTCTGAGATCCAAGCTTCCCATGGCAGCTCCCAGCCATGACCTATGCAGCAAGGACATTCCTAGGAGACAGGGCCTCCTCCGATGGCTGTGCCCGGCCTTGCTGGGGCAGCAGGCCCTCGAGAATGCTGCCAGCCTTCCCTCCTTGCCTCCCAGTCCGACGTGCACGGCTGTCGGGGCTCTTCCTGCCCTCTGCACCTGCTTCCCGTTTCCCCTTTCCTTCATGCAAACCTTGAGTCCCGCTGCTTCTCGGAGGACCCGGATTACCTCAGAGAGCTGCAGCCCCATCCCTCCCCAGACAACTGCAAAGCCTCCTGCCTGGCCTCCCCACCCCTCACAGGATCTAAACTGACCCCCTGCCCCAGGGCCTGGCCCTGCTCCCCTCTGACCGGACACCTTCACAACCCCCCCACTCTCCTTCCACTCCAACCATTCTGGCACCCCCACAAGCTCTTCCCAGATCTGCGTGTGGCTGACCTGCCTCCTCCTTCAGGTCTTTACCTCCCTTCCTGGTGAGACAAGCCCTAACCCTCCCCCAACTCTCCATGCAGGCTCCCCTCCCCACTCCCCTGTTCTGTGTTCTTCCACAGCAAAGCTCACCTTGTAACAGAGGGAATAACTTGCTGGTTTATTAGACTGCGGCATTCACCCCGTCTCCCGACTAAGGAGGGATGTTTGCTGCTTTGGCTCCCTAGTGAAGCCCCAGGCACCAGGGAAGGTGCCTGTGCTTAACACGGGGACAAACAGGGGAAGGAAAAGCCAAGGGACACTCAGCCTTCACTACCAGGGATTTCAAAACAAGAAGAAAGAGGAGAAAGAAATAATGAAACTTTCCAGAATGGAAGAGAGACCTAAGTCCTCACATGAAAGAGTCTGCCAAGTCCCGAGAAGGACAAAACAGAAACAAAACAAATTTTATCCAGAAAATAAGGAACTCCTGAAACTCAGAAAACAAACACCACAATTTCGAAACAGTTCATGGATTTGAGCAGGCACCTCATCAAAGGAAATATGCAAATGGCACAGGAGCACATGAAAAGATGTCATTAGTCATGAAGGAAATGCAAGTCTAAACCATGACGAGATGCGATCACACCCTCACCAGGAGGACGAAAAGGAAAAGGGCAGACCACACCAAGTGTTAACGAGGACGTGGAGGAACTGGAACGCTCAGATGTTGCTCATGAGAATGTTAAATGGTTCAGCCTCTTTGGAAAACATCTTGGGAGTTCCATTAAAGACCAAAGAGACACCTACCATATGATCCAGCGTCCCACTCGTGGGTAATTACCTGAGAGAAAAGGAAACAAGTCTCTTTAGAGATTTGTATGCAGACATTCACAGCAACTTTCTGTGTGATGGCCGGAAACTAGCAACAGCCCAAACGTCCATCAGCTGGTGCCTGGATAAAGCAACTGGGGTCGGTCTATGCAACAGGTAGGACTCAGCCATCAGAGGAATGAACCGGGAATGCGCACAAACCATGAGACTAGATCTCAAGGTAATTACTCTCGCCAGACAAGAGCAGCCAGGAAAATACCCTGGAAACCTCGAACCAAGCTCTAGTGATGGAAGGCAGACCAGTGGTGGCTCAGGAAGGCGTGAGGTGGGGGGTAGGTGGGAGGGTCCCGGGGGCACTGGAAACTTTTGCAAGGATGAGCTTTGCACGGTGTTGAATGTGGTGATGGCTTTGCAGGCCCACGCGGATGCCAAAACTTAACAGAATGTGAGCTTTCAATACGCGCATCTCATTGCTCGTCAGTCACAGCCCAATATAGCTGCTTTTTAAAAAGTGCAAAGTCAGGGATGCGGGGGTGGCTCAGTTGGTGAAACGTCTGCCTTCGGCTTAGGTCGTGGTCCCAGGGATGGAGTCCCACATAGGCTCCCCGTTCAGTAGGCAGTCTGCTTCTCCCTCTGCCTGCCACTCCCCCTGCTTGTGCTCTATCTCTGACAAATAAATGAATAAATAAATATTTTTTTAAAAAATGCAAAATCTGATGTAGTAGGTCCAAGCTGAGGCCTGAAATTCTACGATTATAAAAAACTTCCCAGGGAGGCCGCTGCCGCTGGTCCAGACCACACACAGAGCAGTGAGTGTTGGACAGCGCGTCTGACCCAGAGGAAGAGAATTCGTGCAATGGTAGAGGGTCCTGGAAGCTCCTGACCACAGGGGTGGTGGGCTTAGACTCAGGCAGAAGGCGGTGGGACTGTGGGAGAAGGAAAGAGGAAAAGGATCTGGGGGTGGCGGTGGTTTGTGCCAGCTTCTCCTGCACGGCCTCGAGGTCCACGGGGCCTGGCTTGGTCACTCCTGTGCCTGCTCCCGGAGCCCCAGGAGTGAGACCAGGGCCCACAGAAACCCTGATCTTGAGAGGCCCTGGGAAGAACTGAGGAAACCAAGAAGCCCCTAGTGGTCCCTTCTGTAGCCTCCCACCACCCCTCAAACAAGCCGGGGGGCTGGGGATTACAGTCTCTATAGGGTGGCTCCGAGCTTGCTCGCACACGGGCCTCTCCCCTCAGAGTTCATCCACTCACCCTCAGCCCTCCCCGCTGAACGCAAGGCCTGACAGAGTAGCTGACACCCGCAGGGGTAACTGAGCCCCGGAGCCCCGTGGAAGTACGCGGCAGGTGTTCCGGATGCGAGAGGAGCCAAGGGGTCGGCGAGACCAAAGATGTGAGCAGCTGCCCCGTCCTGCACTTGGAGGCGCGCACACAGGCGCCAACGCAGAAGACCAGAGGGTTACAAAGAAATACAGGAAAAGAGGGAAAAGCTGACCTAACAAGTGAAAATGGTAGAAACGGGCCCAAATCAGTAGTTAAGATGGACTAAACCTGTCAGTCAGAGGGACAAAGGGACAGTTTGTTTTTTTTTAACTGACACACTGTTGAAAAAAATCTGGATAAATGTCATTTGCCAAAGACACGCATAAACCCAAGACCGTGCAAAGCCAGGAAATGGCAGCGGACAAGCCGGGGAGCACCACCAGCAGGGACCGACCTTGCGACCAAGTTCTCTGAAGGACAGAGATGGTCATAAAATCATGAGAAAAGGCTCAGCTCACCAGGACTCTGATGTCATCACAAACACACCTGCTCCTGGCCACAGACCCCAGGATCATCGCACGAAGGAGGAGAAGCGCCTTGGAGGGAGACTCCGCGGCCTCTACGACTGGCCTCTCGGGCGCAGACACCAAGCAGCCAGCTGTGGGGAGACCCGGGTCCCTGAGGGTGATATGTGCAGAGGGAGCTCTGCAGGCCCGGGGTGGGGGGGGGCTAGAAAACTCTCCGTGCGCCGCCGTGCAACACCGACCCCCTCCTGCCAGGTTCACGGTGTAGCTCCTGGGCACGTCGGAGGCCCTGCCGGGTCCTGGTGGGCAGGGAAGGAAGCCAGGCTAGTTGAGGTCTCCCAGGCCCAGCCCGAGCCCACACTTGAGGAATGGTCACTGGGAGAGCAAACAGAGCGGGGCTACTTCTGCTGCCCCCCCCCCGGCACCCCCACCCGTGCCTTCTGTATGTCTCCTGCCCCCACACCACCACCCGGATGGAGGCCCATTCCCTCCTCCAATGCCCAGGTAGGGGGGACCCCGCCGAGCCTGCTCCCCTGGGCCCACCACTCTGCTCAGAGCCTTGGGGAGCTCATTCCACGCTGGGGTTCAGCCACCCCTCTTCACGCACCGTCTCCCCTCCGTGCAGCTTGTGGGCACGCCCGTGGCCCCGCATCAGGTGGGACACCTTCCTCTCCCAGAAGCCTGCATCCCTTCTTCCTGATGCTGGGCCTTTACCTGTGCTCTTCCCTGCCTGGAGGGTCCCCCCACACAGCTTCTCTGGCCACCTCCTGCCCCGAGTTTAGGGAATTCATGTGGCTGGGCACTTTCCTGCGCCCAAGCCAACACCCGGGGCTTACCTTTTCACTCACCCTTTCTGCTCACCCCAGCCTCTCGTTTCATCTGCACGCACTGCTGAGCCGGCCGCCCCACGAGGACCACAGCTCTCCAGCTCATCCTTGTGCCCCAGGAGCCTTGCACAGGATTGCACACAGGAGGCGGCCAGTAAATGTTGGTCCATCAATCAAAAATCGTGCCGACCACAGAGCACTTCTCCCTGAACTCATGTGGTGTCCCACGAGTGCCCTCTCTGAGACCTGGGGGCCTGGGCCAGTCACGGTTTTCTAGAAGCAGTCTCTGCCTCCTCACCTTCACTCCCAAAGCCTCTCCTGCCTCCTCCCTTCTCTCCTCCCTCCTCCCTCCAACCTCCTCCCCCCTCCCAAGAGCCTGACAAGGCCACCGCCCCCCACACACGGACTCCCGACCTTGCCCACCGCGGCCCACAGTCCGCATCATTGCTCTGAATGCTACATCCCGTCGGTGATTTCCCTCCCAGATGGTGGGTTTCCCGGGCAGCACAGGCGCTGACGCGGCAACGCACGGGGGAGGCACTCACCATGTGCTGCTGGGTTAACGGAAAGCCGGAGCCAACATAGCATGTCCTTGTCGATTAGTGACAACCTCCCTCAATCTCACGCTTCTCAGGCCTGTGCTGCCCAAACCTCACTCCTCCTGGCGGGGACAAGCAGCTGTGTGAGTAAGAAGTTTTACCGCGGGGCCTTCCCTAATGCGGTGGGGTCCCATCACTGGCCCCAACACTCAGCGCTTAATAAAGAGCCAGTGTGGGCAGGAAGCGGCGCCGGATGCCCCAGCAGCCCCTGAACCAGCTGTGCACTTGCTCATGGACAACCCACAGTCTGGCTCAAGAGGAGAGGAGCCCGTGCGGATGCGACAGGTCCTTCCTTCTCTTCGGTGCCCTGCTCACCTCTGGGAAGACAAAGCATGACACAGGATTTTTGTTTCGAAGGTCAGGGTCTCTCAAAGCAGGAATCTCTGTTGTTCAGGTTGGGCAATCAGGTTGGGCAATCGTGTTTCCCGAAGGAATGGCAGGAAGCTACCAGGCAGGTGTGGGACTCCAAAAAGAGTCCGTGAGCAGGCGCCAAGAATGAGGCTCATCAGGGGGGAGCCGGGGGGGGGGGGGGGGCGGGCATTTTCCAGTCCCCCAACCCCACCCAGAGCAGGGGGGACAGCAGGTCAGAGAGAAAGCAAGAACAGGAGACATCAGGGCCAGCCCAGGGGGCAGCTGGGATCCAAGTTCTCCCAGACAAAGTGATGTCAGCTGATCACTTTGTATTCCAGGGATTTAAAAGAGAAAGTGGCCAAGGGCAGAGCCAGACTCCTAGAGGTATCCTGACACCGTGGCTGGGACCACCCAGGCAATTCCAGCTAGATGAGAAGAGCCAAGAGCTCCTTAGCAGGAGGCCCAGGGCCCAGCCTTCCGCCTTCCTGCTGGCATATTCCTGGCTCTCCCTTCAAATCTCCCCTGGATTTCCTCGCTGCCCCACGAAGCCTTTCAGCTTCTCTCCAACCCAAAGGGCCCCCGTCCCTTCAAGGACCAAGCAGAGTAAAATTTAAGCAAGTGCTCTCTGGCCAGTGTCTGCAAGGCAGACCACACGCCCTGGGGACTTGACCTCCACGGTCCTTTCGGCCCCCTTCTTCCGCATCCTGCTTTATATTGCACCAGCTCATTTAGGTAAAACGTGTGCCCCTCCCCAGGGGGACGAATTGTTCCAGTTTGCCTGGGACCGAGAGGTTTCCCAGGGTGAGGGATTTTTGTCGCTAAAACCATGGAGGTTCTAAGCAAACTGGACTGAGGAAGTCCCCCAAGCTCCCCCTCAGAGCCAGTGCTTGTTAGTAACATGGGTTCTAACCTTCTATGCACAAGAACTTTGCTCAGAACTTGCTGCCCAGCAGGTGCAGAATAAAAAGACTATGGTCTCCTCATGCCTTCTGTTGATGGCCCTGCAGGGCTTGGGGGGATGGCTCTGGACATGCGTACCGGGCTGCGCTGGGCTGGAATGGTCACGAATTTCGTTTCTATACACATGGGGTCTCCTTCGCCACTCCTTGGGACTCACCCCTCCCACGAGGGTAGATAACCAGGTCTGTCCCCTGTTCAAGGGGACGAGTCTGCCAACCACACGAGTAGTTGTCCCCGGCAAGGTCAGATGACATTTTTAAGTTGTGAACACATGTCCTGGAGAACCTCCTTTTGAGAGCCTCACACTGTGATGTCCCTGGAGTGAGATGGGTCACAACCTCACATGCCTTCTGTGGCCAGGGAGGGGCTGCAGGGCTGTAGGTTCATGAAAGGGGAGATGTCATTAGCACGGGAGCTGGGGAGCTTGCTGGACACCCCCGAGCACATGAGGACCTAAAGCCATGTCACCCCTTCCTCCCCCAAAACATGATCACCAAAACATCTGCATGGGCCGTACTCCTCCTGGGTCTGCCAGTTCATGGCCCTGGTTTAGAGGTCTCCTGAAAATAACCTCAATTCTCACCTGAGAGCCATAGATAGAAAAATCTATCTTTCTCAGGGTGCCTGGGTGGCTCAGTGGGTTAAAGCCTCTGCCTTCGGCTCCGGTCGTGATCCCAGGGTCCTGGGATCAAGCCCTAAGTCGGGCTCTCTGCTCGGCAGGGAGCCTGCTTCCTCCTCTCTCTGCCTGACTTTCTGCCTACTTGTGATCTCCGTCTGTCAAATAAATTAATTCAAAAAATAAAATCTTTTTTAAAAAATCCATCTTTCTCAAAACCTGCTATATATCTTAGAAGGCCAGCAGAATCCAAGATATGAAAATGTCCACCAATAAACTCCTTCTGCATTTTAATCCAAAGAACCAAATGCAAGTAACGGCAATTTTGGAAAGGCAGGCAGACACGCGGTACAGTGTGTGTATCAAAATTTGTTGGTGACCACTAAGTGTTAGATTTTTTTAGAACGTGCAGCTATTACTAAAATAGAAAAATACTAGGCACTGACTTGATTTGTGCAGTAAGATGAAATTAAACAGATTTATCTATGTTTTTAAAAAGAGATTCAAATTCAAACTTGGAATGATACACTATCGGGGGTGGGGGGTGGAACAAAACACATTTCCAGCCAGCAGGTAGGAAGAAAAGAGCCCTGAAATTACTGTGTAAGATCCAGATTCCAGAACCGTTCTTTCTGAAGCAGTCCATATCTGCATCTCAGATTTTTCTGAAAGGTAGAGGGGGGACCTCTCTGCTCCCAGACCCAAAAGGCTCTCACCCAAAAGCAGAAACTATAAACCGGTGGCCCACAGGCCAGGTACAACCCTGTTGTGTCTTGTGGACTCTGTGGAGTTTTTGTTTTGTTCTGTTTGCTTCACTGAACGTGGAGACCTTCCTGTCCTCGTGCCATCCTGTCCTCGTGCCATCCTGTCCTCGTGCCACAGTCCTCGCCAACCCTCCCTGCCCTGCGCCCACCTTCTCCACACTGTGTCATCTCCTGCCCTGCCCTTAAAGGACTTGGGTTTACGACTCTTGCTCTTGCGGGGGTGGGGGGAGCAAAGAAGTTTCCAGCACTGCTGTTGACTGTCACCACTCAAATCCCATTGCCCGATGATCTCGATTGACTTTGGTTTCTACTTGTTCCGCCTTTAAATCTCCCCACCTGGCTTACGGGGTAATAATAGCTCAAAATGCAAAAAAGATGGCCAAAGTCACAGAGTTCGTCAGAGAGCGGACATTTATATTTTTCCAAGGACCTTTTTCAATTGAAAAATATAGAAAATCATAAAACAGAAAACAAATTTCATATAAATAGACACGTGACTGTCGGTCGTCCGTGTGGGGCACGTTGTATTTCATCGCAGGAGTGAGGCTTCTCTACATCCGTCATCGCTTTATTTAGATACAGTTGTTTAGGTCATTGTAGGAATTTTTTGTTGTTGTTGTCCGACTTTGGTAAAATAGATGTAACATAAAATTGACCCTTCCAACCACTTTTATATGGTTCAGTGGCACTGAGAACATTCACATCATCCAACCATCCCCACCATGGGTCTCCAGAACGCTTCCATCTTCCCCACCTGACACTCTGTCCCCATTAAACACCTACTCCCTATCCCCCCTTCCCCAGCGCCTGGCAACCACCATGCAACTTTCTGCCTCTGTGAACCCGCCTACCCTGGCGAACCTCCTGTAAGGGGACTTACACAGTACTTGTCCTCTTGTGACTGGCTTATTTCACCTCCCGCAATGGATGAAATTTGAAGGTATTATGCAAAGTGAAATAAGCCAGTCATGGCTTTAAATGCTAACTGTGGTTTTAAAGCAGTAAAGGTGTGTGTTAAAAATAGCCATGAACTTTGTGAATATCTAGCCAAGAATGACTTAGCCCAAAAGACTTCTTTCTGCATGAAATACACAAACATGCAAGCAGCCTTTATGAGCTAAACCAAAAACGGAGCTCTGAGCACAGACTCCTGGCACATGAAGGTCAGAATAGCTGGCCTTTACTTACCAAGTATAACAGTACAAAATGTCATGCTAGGAATATTGAACATGGGAGTTGACTGCCCAAGGGGGAAAAAAAAAATCACTCACTTAATGTAAAGAAACTCAAAATGAATCCATTCTTTCTTTCAGAAATCTAGATTGCAAAAAGTCCCATCTGGTGTGAACTATATTTACTCAGATCAGTACCACAAAATAAAGGTTATTTAGAGCATATTGTTATGGCTTCTGGATGGTTCTACCATCTACTAGAGAATGCAAAAAGACAGAGGAAACTGACCCTAAAAATGGACTAAATCTTGTTCAAATGGAAATATAGAAACATCATCTTCAGGCTTGAGAAAATAATCAGGCCGAGAGCCCCAGTAATCGCCCCGGGAAGAGACAGAGCAGGGGAGGGACTAAATGTGACGAGCACCGGCCTTTGGGATGGCAGCTGACATAAAGGCTCCCCTCGCCCCCATATCACAGGGGCAGAGGGTCTGACCGATGTGGCACTCACTGCTGTCCCCACACACCAAGTCTGCTCTGACTTTGACAAAGCTCTGTCAACCCCCTGACCTCAGCCTCCTTACCACAATGTGGGGCAACAAGCCTGCCCCCCTCCAGGAGGGCTGTTTTAGGGATTCGGTGGGCTAATGTCCGTGAAGCACTAAGGCCACAAGGCTGTCTTACTACGTGAGCTCCAGGAAGCTAGACGCCCCCTGGGGTGCTTGCTGACACTTGGGGAGCCCTGTCTCCCAACCACGAATGCTGAGCAAGGGCCAGGCACGTCAATCCACCCCGGGGAACAGGGAGAGGACCACTGCCGCCATGGCAGTACCTTGACTTCAGACCTCTGAGTCCCAGAACCAGGAGAGAACACATCTCTGCTGTTTCACGCCAGGTGTGTGATACTTCATTAGGGCGGCCCAAGACCATGAGTGCGATGTCTTACCTGCCCCAGTGCCCAGGCAGGCACGGGCGCAGGTGCACACCCGCACAGACCATGGCTCTGCGCTCTCCTGGGCTCTCATGCCCCACCTTCGGCTCTGAGGGACAGAGCAGGAGTGTGTCCCAGCACTGCCCGCTTCCTAAGGAATCAGAGATCTGAAATCGCAGGAAATCTCCCAGGTTCTTCAATGTTGGCTCACAAACAAGATAACTGTACCGGTGGCGATGGCACTCACGGAGTCCCATTTGCGTGCCGAATGTCAGGCTCAGCCGCAGCCCGGGTGCTCAGTGGCAGGGTGAGGAAGATCGGGGGCATGAGCAAAGCATGTTCTCAGCCCTTGGATCCCAAGTCCTGTCTGACGCATCAAAAAAAGGGCATGAGAGCCATTAAAATCCAGCCAAAGGAAGAGAAGCAAACTCTAGAACCGGGATAAGCCAGACAGGATCACGAGGTCCTACTCAGCGAGGAAGCCGAACAGCCAGAAGTCAGGCCCAGCCCCAACCTGGAGACGAAGCCCCTCTCAGAGTCTTCGTTGCCACAGCCGCAGGAGCAGGGCATGGCAGGGCACTGGCGGCTCGCTGAGGCGCCAGCATGCGGGTAATAACATGGCGAGGGGTGCGGGCAGGCTGTGCCTGGAACGACTGACTGTCGCAGTCCCACTGGGCATGGTGCACACAAGACCGCCATCCAAGAGCCGGCCCCACGACTTCTCCATCGGGCCACGGCTGCATCCAGTCATTGGGACCTCGATTTTGTTCTTTTTGACTTAGTTTGATTCACAGACTGTCTGAATGAGGGCTCATGGGGTATCTCCAAACCAAGCTGTGGAGTCTATGGTGAGGGAAAAAGAGCTACCTGGGCTCCAAAGTCGTGCGGCCCCTGGACCTTAAGGCACAGTAGTCTGGGACCACAGCACTGGCAGCGCCTGGGAATCTGTTAGAAAGCGAAGTTCTGGGCCCCACCTGGACCTCCTCAAACACATGCAGGAGGGCCCGAAGGAGAGGGAGAGCAGCAAGCTCCCCACTAAGTGGGGAGCCTGATACAGGGCTCAGTCTCACGACCTTGAGATCATGACCTGAGCCGAAATCAAGAGTCGAACACTGAACCAACTGAGCCACCCAGGTGACCCAAGCCCTCCAGAGAATCTGATGCTCACCCACATTTGAGAATTACTGGCTTTGGGAAACCAAGTCATGCACAGATAAGCCAGAGAGGCATCCTTTAAGAAATAGAATCGAGAATATAGTCATAGATGATTTGTACTCAAAAATTAGGTCATGGGGCGCCTGGGTGGCTCAGTGGTTAAGCATCTGCCTTCGGCTCAGGTCATGATCCCAGGGTCCTGGGACCAAGCCCCACATCTAGTTCCCTGCTCAGCAGGGAGTTCACTTGTCCCTCTGTCCCCACCCCCAGCTCACGATTTCTCTCTCTCTCAGATAAATAAATAACCCCCCTCCCCCCCCACAAAATTAGGTCTAGATAACAACTTCACCCAAAGTAGCAGCTGACTCTGCTGAGCACATAACAGACTGTGCTTCTGGGTTGCATGAGTCTATTGCTACCCTGCAAGGTCCCGACCCACAGCTCATCCACAATCAGTGAGCTCACTGGCTCACTGGCTGCTCCACCTGGGTGGCTAGAATGTGCCAGATTCACAACTAAAGGCAGCGATGGGAACACGCAAAGATGCTCTCTAACAAAGGTCTGCAGATGGCTGTCAGGAATCTTCGGGAATCGCAGGCAAGCGTGCCACACCGGGCCTCTTCCAGACCTTCCATTGCACACATGGTGCATCCCCAAAGCAGTGAGCTAAGTGTGAGCAAACACCCTCCCTACTACCACTAGCCTCAAGCAAGTGAGGGGGCTTGCTTACACCTTGTAAGCATACACCTTGCCTCCCAGAAGACTCGACCTGGGGCAAGCCCGATCACCCACATTTCTCCATCATCCACTGAAATCAATACAATTTTGTACTTCCTTCTCTTTTTCCAGGAATGACATAATATGGAGCCTGACTGGACTCAAATGCTTGGGAACAGGAAGACGGGCCTCTAGCCACACCTCCTGAGGATGCTTCATCTCTTCCCCAAGGCCATCTCTGCTTCCTGCCTCTGCCTCTTCTGGAGCTGACAGGTTCCCTGCCCACAAGCTGTTTAGCCTAATGAGGAAGGCAGACGAGTGAACAGGTAAATACAATCACATGCCACTGAATGCCAGAGGGGCACTGAATGCCAGAAGTATTGGGAGGCTGGGAGGGGCCTGTCACAGAGGCAGGGAGCCATCCTGCCTGGAGGGTTGGAGATTTCAGGAAGGGGGCAAGCTTCCTGTGGCGTCCAGCAGGCAGAGAGCTGGCGGTCCCCTGAGCACTGCCGGCAATGTGGGCGGGGCCTGTGTCCCAGCCACTCAGACATGCTCAATATTGGTGCGTTAGAGTACCATGGTTTAGGACACTGGCTTTTTTTTTTTTTTCCAGATTTTTTATTTATTTATTTGACAGAGAGAGAGAACAAGCAGGGGGAGCAGCAGAGGGAGCAGGCCCAACGCGGGGCTCGATCCCAGGTCCCTGAGATCATGACCTGGGCTGAAGGCAGAGGCTTAACCTACTGAGCCACCAAGGCGCCCCAGGACACTGGCTTTCAAAGCAGCCAATACCTTTGACTGCCTCCGTACTCATCAGATAACCTGCAGTTCCCTCCCAGCGGCTCGGAATGTCTACTCTATGCACAACCTCGGTGACAGGCTGGCGCTGGAAGAAAAACCACGCGCATCCCCTGTAACTCATCCCCAAGCTGGGGAGTCAGAATAACGAAGAGTGTGCGGCTTCAGCAGTGCGCTGGAGGTTGGCGGTAGCTAAGAGGGGGAAGTCACTGAGGCCAGCTGTCCAACCAGACAGCCCACCACAGAGGGCAACGTGCTGGTCCCTCAGGGGCCCGCATCTCAGAACCACAAGGTTCTCTCCGTCCAGGAAGACTTGATCTTGCTTGAGGGGCAAATTCATGCTAAACAGAACAGACCCGTTTCTGAATAACCGCAAGGCTGACTTACCGACTCCCCTTCTCAACGGCTATTCCTGCCTGTCATCCAAGGGAGGCCGGCGCGGAAATGTGTACTTCGGGCACTCATTGGACGACGATTCCAAGGACACCAAGTGCCCATTACTTAGCGAACGGTGAGCACCTGACTGGGGGAACTGCAGCCAAATGAGGCGGGGAGTCAGAAGTAGGAAGCAGAATTGTGCAATGAGCCTGGCGTCAAGCTAGAGTTCAAACACCGTCCACCATTTATTAGACAGGTGACTTTGAGAAAATTAACCTTCCCGACTCTTTCCTCACCTGTAAAATGGGACTAACAACACTCCCTCACATGGTTGTTTAAGGATTAAATAGGGTTACACCTGAAACTGCCTAGATTTACGTATGTTTATGTTTACTTGTGAATGCGGGGTCATGAGGAAACAGACTCTGGGGTCAGAGCTCGGCTTAAATTCCAGCTCTGTCACTTACTAGCATGTGATCTTGAGCAAGTTGCTTGATTTTCTTCCACTAAGCTTCCGTTTGCTTATTTGTAAAATAGGAATAAAAATTCTCCATAGGAGCTAGGAAGTAAATAAGAGAGTGTATTCAAAGCACTAAGCGAATTCCTATGCTATGAGAAGCATTCAATAGATGGTAAGGTTAACAATAATTTTTTAAAATTGTCCCTCATTAGAGACAAATGAGTGGTACACCTGCTAAAAATTAAATTTAAAATTAGTACAAACTTTTTGAATGAAATTAAATATGGGGCCATCAAAAATACCTGGCCCCAAATAATAACAACTCACCTGGTATTTAGCTTCATTAAAAACCCATTCTGGGCGTGCCTGGGTGGCTCAGTCATTAAGTGTCTACCTTAGGCTCAAGTCAAGATCTCAGAGTCCTGGGACTGAGCCCCACATCGGGCTCTCTGCTCAGTGGGGAGTCTGTTTCTCCCACTTCCTCCTTCCCTGCTTGTTTCCTCTCTGTCTCTCCATCAAATAAACAAATAAAATCTTTTTTTTTTTAAGATTTTATTTGTTTATTTGACAGAGAGAGAAATCACAAGTGGGGGGGGGCATGGTTCCCTGCTGAGCAGGGAGCTCCTTGTGGGGCTCGATCCCAGGACCTTGAGATCACGACCTGAGCTGAAGGCAGCGGCTTAACCTACTGAGCCACCCAGGCGCCCCAATAGATAAATAAAATCTTAAAAAAAATTTTTTTCTGACCAGGCCAGCCCCTCACTTCAGACTAGTTTCATACCCGTATTTTCCAACAGTTTCTAAAACAGTGTCACTTGTGTGCAAAAACGCCCATGTTTCGGAACGGCTAGGTCACGCTACAGGCTGACCCAGGAGCAGCTTGTCCGGGTCTACCTTTCCCATTGACCTGGTGGGCATCGGGTACCCCTAAAGCGTTAGGCACGCGGTCCACCACGCATACCGCGTGTGAGCATCGCATTCGCTCCTGCAGGAAGGACACAAGTTCCCTCCATTCTGGACCGCCCCTTTGATTTAGTAACTTCCCCACCCACTTACAAAGCTTGTAAATCCTGGAAGAATATCCTCAACTTTGGTAAAAAGCAACATACCTTTCAGTTCCAACTCTCTTGCATACAGGATTGGGCGAACAATGGGCAGCCCCTTACCCGCCTCATCCTGACCTCAACAGCTGCTTCCAGCCCGGGAAACCGCCCTCCGCCCCGTTCGGCTCTTGCTTTTACCGCCGCCAGCATGTTTGCAGCCGTGGCGACGGGCTCTGGGCGCGCCTTCACAGCCGCAGTTCGCCCGCTGAAACCGAATACCCGTTTCTGCAATCGCCTCCGCGGCAGGAGGACCGCAGAGGCTCTCCGGTCAGCGGCGAGGAACGCCTGCTTCGGCTACGCTCTGCCCCGCGAGGCGGCCACAATTTATTAACGGGGGAGGTGGGTCCCGGGAA
Organism: Mustela nigripes; assembly: GCF_022355385.1. Classification (NCBI taxonomy): domain Eukaryota; kingdom Metazoa; phylum Chordata; class Mammalia; order Carnivora; family Mustelidae; genus Mustela; species Mustela nigripes. The sequence goes on from NC_081569.1 coordinate 142,927,710, forward strand.
CGGTGACCCAGTGAGACGTGTGCTTCGCGCCAAGTCACGGCGCAGCGCGCTTCCCGGAGGGTCCCGGGGTCCCGGGGTCCCGAGCTCATCCGGGGCTCCCTCCTCGGGGAGCGGGCGCTCGGCGTGCCAAGCCCCGCCAGGCCTGCGGGCCCGGGGCCGACCGGCCGGGCGCGCGGGCGGGGGGCCGCACCGCGACCCTGTCAAGGTGACAGCGGACCCCGCCGGAGGAAAGACCAGCAGTCGGGGCGAAAGGCCCAGGCCCCGCAGTCACCACAGCGCACCCAGGCCCCGCGAGGGGGAGGAAGCACAACTTCCTCCGAGAAGCCCGACGGCGGGCGTCCCCAGCGGCCGGAAGAGGCAGAGAGGACCTCCCCCGCCCCGCCCCCGGGCGAGGCGGAGCCCCCGCCGCGACGGGGAACTCGGCTGGAACGCCGCCGGGTCCAGGCGACGGGGGAGGGGAACCAACCGCCATCTTCCCCCACGCCCCCGCGCTCAAACCGACACAGTGTGGCCCAGCGGCCAACCCCCTGCCGCGGCCGGCCGGCTCTCGCGAGACCGCGAAGGCCTCTGGGAAAGGCGGGGGAGGGGAGGGCAGGGGAACGAACCCGGGACCCGGGGACTGGGGGCTGGCTGAGGCGGCGAGAGGAGCCTCAGGAAGCAGAAGGGGCGGAGAAAGACACGACTGACGTGGCACGTGGCCAATCACGAGCGAGGTCGCGCACGCCTCGGGCCAACGAGCGGAGCAGCCTGCTGCGGGGGGCGGGCGCTGGGGCCGAGGGTAGCTTGAGCGCGGCGGCGGCGTTGTTCAGTCAGAGCGAGAACATTCCAGAGGTGAGTCCGGTGAAGGGGCGGCGGCCCCGCGCCCCCTCCCCAGTCCTCCCCGCCCCCTCGACCCCCGCGGGCCGCTGGCTGGCGGGGAAGGCGCCCCGACGCCCGCGGCTCACGGCGCCGTCTTTCCGCGCCAGGTCGCCAGGCCCCGGGCGCTGAAGGGTGTGGACCCCGGACGTCGCTGGGACAGCCCCTCCCCGCTGCTCGGCGGCGCCTGGCCCGGCCGCTGCTCGCTGCGTGCTCCGCCGCCTCCGCCGCCCCTCCTCGGACTCGGGTTCACACGCGCCTCACTTCATCCCAGTCCCGGGCGAGCAGCGTTGGGTTTATGTCTTTATTTGACGAAAACGGTGAGTCCGCGGGCGGGCCGGCGGGGAGATGGCGGCCGCACAAGATGGCGGCGCGCCGCGTGACCCGCGCGCGTGTGGCGCAGTTCGGGCGGGCGGGCCCCGCGCCCCCGCCGCCCTGCCCTCCGCCCCGGCCCCCGCCCCTCCCCGCCTCCCCCGTCCGCCCCCCCCCTCCTCCGCCCCGGTCCCCTCCCCCCGCCGGGCCCCGGCCCCTCCCCCGCGGGAGCGCGCCGCGCGGGCTGACTCAGGCCCCGTTGCTGCATTCATGAGTCATCGTCCGCGCGGGGGCGGGGGCGGCCCGGGCCGGCGCCCCTCGGCCGCTTTCGTTTCCCCCGGCGCGCCGAGGCCGGGTGGCACGCATGGCGGGGTCGCTGCCCCGGGCTGAGCGGCCGGTGGCCATGGGCACCGGAGCGAAGGTCGAGTGCGTGCGCGCGCGGAGCGGGGACGGGAGGCGCGGGGGCGACCGCGCTCGGTCGTTGCCCCCGCGGTCCGTGCGCACTTCCGCGAGACGCCGTGTCCTGGGCCGGGCCAGGGCCTCCCCGAGCGCGGCCGGGTGCTGGACACGGCCTGAGCGGGGAGGCTGGGAAGTTTGTTCGTGGCCGAGGCCGGGTCTGCGGGGAAGAGCTCGTGGCCCTTGCGTCCGCGGTTGTGGCGATGTGGCCGCGCCCCGGAAGCGATCCTTGGCCGGGCGGACGCAGCGCAGTGGGGAGAGTGGCGGCTCCCGGCTGGAGGCCCGTCCTGCTCCACGCGGAGCCCCTTTCTGTTGCGACAGGTGTTCCGTGTTCGAGGAGAGTGTTCGCGGCGCCTCCCGCGAACCGGGGTGCTTCGTGGGGTCACCGGGAGGCGAAGGGAGGCTTCCTCCGCGGGGATCCCGCTAAGCGTGGGGGTTGTGCGCTCTTCCTTCTCTTGCAGAGCTGTTGCGCAGCCATTGGTACCTGTATTGGGGACACATAGCATACAAGCAAGAAGCCTACAGCCTCAGTGGCGAAAATTTTTTCATGTCAGAGACCGAGAACTCTTGCAGTCGTTTATGTCATCCCTTCTTCTCCAGACAGAAGATACCAAAAAGTTGCAATCAAAGATCTCTTCATCTTATTGATAAAGCCACTAATAAGCCAAAATGTCTGTCAATGTCAACCGCAGTGTGTCAGACCAGTTCTATCGCTACAAGATGCCCCGTCTGATTGCCAAGGTAATACCCCTCTTGGGTTTCGTTTTGAGGCCTAGCTCTTTTGCTAGAATCTTGAAGATTGCACGTCCTGGGGTAGAAATGCAAAATTAAAGTTATTTTTTTCTTTAGGTTGAGGGCAAAGGAAATGGTATCAAGACAGTTATAGTCAACATGGTTGACGTTGCAAAGGCGCTTAATCGGCCTCCAACGTGTAAGTAACGCTTCTTAAGAGGAGTCTGACAAAGCATAGTGTGTCACTGTGGTCATGACAGACTTGGATCTGTGTGATTGGAGTGAGTTGTATGCTCGTGTGTTTCAGGGTTAAGTGGAGTCTTGGGCTGGAAAACCAGCTGGTTAGTTCCTGTTGGTAAACAAAGCTGCTCAACACATTTTAACCTGGTATAAAAATATAAGGGAGTTATATTTGTATAAGGGTGAATGAGTAGTAGAACATCCAGATAATAAATCTTCCCCCCCCCCCCCCCCCATAGATCCCACCAAATATTTTGGTTGTGAGCTGGGAGCACAGACCCAGTTTGATGTTAAGAATGACCGTTACATTGTCAATGGATCTCATGAGGCGAATAAGCTGCAAGACATGTTGGATGGATTCATTAAAAAATTTGTTCTCTGTCCTGAGTGTGAGAATCCTGAAACCGAGCTGGTGAGTCTTTCTGAGGAAAAACTGCATATCTCCTTTTGTGGTCAGTCTTTGATATCACCACATGTATGCTCCTGAGAAGGCAGAGCAAACTTAATTGCAAACAGGTTGTGTAAAGCAGCAAATTTTTTAAATTATTTAACATCTTGTTTTTTACAAAATTTGTTGTAGTTTATAGATGACTGACTTGTTTTTACTCTTTGGCAGCATGTCAATCCAAAGAAGCAAACAATAGGTAATTCTTGTAAAGCCTGTGGCTATCGAGGCATGCTTGACACACATCATAAACTCTGCACGTTCATTCTCAAAAACCCACCTGGTAAGTCTTTATGAAGAACTTGAAGGATTTTAATGTGAGGCAGCTGATCATTGGAAAAAATGGAAGCTTTTTTGCTGTTGTGAAACTAGACTATAAGGAATGTCCCAATTTTTGTGCCTTGTTCTGTTGAGTCTATAACTTTGAAAAACATACCATTCAGGGTGAGAACAGGCTACAACAACAGGCTACAACTTAAACTTTGCTGTGTTGTCAACTTTTTCTTTCCTGAAATTTTATTTACTTGAGAGAAAGCTTGCATGAGAGAGAGAAGCAGACTCCCGCAGAGCTAGGAGCCTGATGGGGGATTCTGTCCCAGGACTCCGGGACCATGACCCAAGCTGAAGGGCACCCAGGTGCCCTTTGATTTCAGTTTCCAAGATCTGTCCTTTTAGAATAGGTGGAATGGATATTGTAAAACAGGAGCGCCTCCGTGGCTCTGTCTGTTGAGCATCTGCTTCTGGCTGGGGTCAAGCCCTGCATCAGGCTCCCTGCTTAATGGGTATGTGCTGCTGCTGCTGCTGCTCCTTTTGTGTGCATACATGCAAGTGTGTTCTCTCTCTCTCGAATATTTTTTAAAAATACATAAAATTAGGATCCCAGGAAACAATCCACTTCTGGAACACAGTGTTTTATGAATCAGGGTCCCAGCTCATTAAGCCCAAGTGGCTTTAGAACATTGCAAGCAACACTCTGTGGCAGACGATGGAAGTTGTCTGACACAATTTAAGCTTGCTATAGCAATAAAGTCTAACCTATTCCAGTGTTCTCCTCCATGAGACCAACTGTTATATAGACTTAGACAGTGTTAACAGCTGTGGACTAAAGTGGAGTTGAGAAGTGCTCATGTTTAGGTTCACGGGGGACAAGAGAGTCAGGAGTGCCCGCCTTCACTAAGCTGCTCATTTTCTGAGATACCACCACTTTGTTAATTTTACTGAACAGTTAGTATCTCTGTTCTAGGACATTGGGTCCTTACTCTGAGTTTTTTCACATAGGAAATGATAGTGGAAGAATTCGGTTTGTGAACCCTAGAATTCTAAGTAGCATTGTTCTTGTGTATGGTTTTCTGAGGGAAGGTTCCAAAGGAAAAGGAAGCAAAGGGTTTTAAATGTCTATGGGAGACAGTAAGGTGTACTGTGAACTGTAGTATTAAACTTTCACTTCTTTCTTTGTTTTGCTGTAGAGAATAGCGATAGCGGTACAGGGAAGAAAGAAAAGGAAAAGAAAAACCGGAAGGGCAAAGACAAGGAAAACGGTTCTGTGTCTAGCAGTGAGACGCCCCCACCCCCACCGCCAAATGAGATCAGTCCTCCTCCGCACGCTGCGGTGAGTGGAGTGGTGAATGTGTGGTGGGCACTAAAGTCGGGGGAAATACAGTACCTGGTGGGACGGGAGAAGAAAGGAAACTCGGGCACCTGGGTGACTTGATTGCTTAAGTGACTGCCTTCAGCTCAGGTCATGATCCTGGAGTCCCACATCAGCTTCCTGCTCGGCAGGGAGTCTGCTGCTCTCGTTGTCCCTCCCCACCTCATGAGCAGGTGCGCGCATGTGAGCACTCTCTCAAATAAAAAGAATCCTTTTAGAAAGGGGCAGAGGGGTGCCTGGGTGGCTCGGCAGGTTAAGCCTCTGCCTTTCGGCTCAGGTCATGATCCCAGGGTCCTGGGATCGAGTCCCACACTGGGCTCTCTGCTCAGCGGGCAGCCTGCTTCCTCCTCTCTGCCTGCTTCTCTGCCTACTTGTGATCTCTGTCAGATAAAACTTTAAAAGATCTTCATTTTAACATTGCAATGGTATCTTGGGTTCCTGGTTATGCGCGGTTGATTAAATTAATGTAGGTCCAATTTATATTTGTGAGAAATGAACCTAGTGCCATTAACATGACGAGATATCAGAAGTATTTTTGTGTTTTTATGGCATTTGACTCCATATACTTGTTCTTGACAGGAAGAAGAGGAGGATGATGATTGGGGGGAGGATACAACTGAGGAAGCTCAAAGGCGCAGAATGGATGAAATCAGTGATCATGCAAAAGTTCTGACACTCACTGATGATTTGGAAAGGACTGTTGAAGAGCGGGTCAATATTCTGTTTGATTTCGTTAAGGTAAAATAACTTGGGTCAGTAGCAGCTAAACATTTTCTTGATAAGAAGTTTCAAGCCTTGGGTTTTTGTAAAGGTGTTCGTTACTTTATGCTTATTATCTGGCATGTAACTTTTTTTCCTACAGTATCTTTTCAATACTCAAACTTTTTGTTCAGATACTTCCTGAGGTGGTTCCAGGTACTATATTGGCATGTGCATTTCATGGGAAAATCCTGAAACCATAATAAATTTGGTAGGAAAAAAAGTCCATGAAAGTGGGGACTAGTATCTCTGGACGAAAATGTGTCTCCATTTCACTGAACTGCTTCCTTTTATTTGCAGAAGAAGAAAGAAGAAGGTATCATTGACTCATCAGACAAAGAAATTGTTGCTGAAGCAGAAAGATTGGATGTAAAAGCCATGGGCCCTCTTGTTTTGACTGAAGTTCTTTTTAATGAGAAGATTAGAGAACAAATTAAGAAATACAGGCGCCATTTCCTACGAGTAAGCAAATTATTTTTAGGTTCATAAATGAGGTTAGAGCTGTGTGACCCTGGGAACTTGTTGTCTGTTATCCTAAAACTGGAGATAATTGACCTATCTTAACAAGCATGGGAATATTTGGAAAATACTGTGTATAGTCTCATAGCTAAAGTAGTACCCAGATTTTTATGCATTGACTTTTTAAGCCACTGTTTAAGGCTATATAGCCTTAAGGCACAATCTTGAAGCAATGTGTATACTTAATTAAAACTTTAAAAGCTTGTTAATACATTTATTTCCAGTTTTGTCACAACAACAAAAAAGCTCAACGGTACCTTCTTCACGGTTTGGAGTGTGTGGTAGCAATGCATCAAGCTCAGCTCATTTCCAAGATTCCCCATATCTTGAAGGAGATGTATGATGCAGATCTGTTGGAGGAAGAAGTCATCATCAGCTGGTCAGAAAAGGTGGGGAATAGATAGATACATACAATCAGATTCTTGAGGATCAGAAGTATTACTGAGATGTTGTTGGGGCAATTTAGGAAGAAGTAACTTCTGATAACTTCTGATAACTGAGTTTCTGCTACATTGAAATGTAGTCAGTCACTGGTACAACGTGTAGGTGATTCCCACTATGGCAGCTTCCTAGTAATAAGGGAAGAAAGTATTTAAACTCCTTGGACTTATTATTAATTGTTGAATAAATGGATCTGTTGAGAAGTCAAGACTAAGATATGACCCAGTCACTTTAAAGAGCTCAGAGTAGTCAGATAAGTTAAATTTTAGATTTCTTTAACTAAAAAAATTGTATTGAACATTTTCTAGGCCTCTAAGAAATATGTCTCAAAAGATCTTGCCAAAGAGATTCGTGTCAAAGCAGAACCGTTTATAAAATGGTTGAAGGAAGCGGAGGAGGAATCTTCTGGTGGTGAAGAAGATGATGAAGATGAGAATATTGAGGTGAACTGTGTTAGGGTTTGGGATTTGAAAACAATACTTGGGTAATTTGAAATTTCAAGATGCAGCAGAACGTGGTCTCAATAATTTGGGAATTTAACATGTTAATATAAAGGGCTAGGGATATCTTTCCTGCCCCTAGACATGATAGTCAGTAGACTACGAATTTTCAAAGGAGTATTAGTATAGGTTGAGTATACATGTGCTAGTTGTCCATAAAAATTAAGATGCTATCTGGCTGAGAGAGACCTTAAGAGAATTTAGTATTCAGAGAGAACTTAGTTTTCAAATAAAAACTTGTGCGAAGTGATGGCTCTGGGACACCTGGGCGGTTTGGTAGGCTAAGCATCCATCCCACTCTTGATTTCCTCTCAGGGTTTTGAGATCAAGCCCTGTGAAATCTGTGAAGCTTCCTTGGGATTTTCTACCTCTGCTGCCACTTGCGCTCCCCCTGCCCACATGCACACTTTCTCAAAAAAGATGGCTGTGTTTGGGTACTTTTTCCTCCCTTGTTGACCATTGATTTATATTATTAATTTTATAAACCGGTTCATTGGGATAAAGATTTACAATAAATAAAATTGTCTTACCAGGTGGTATATTCGAAGACTGCCAGTGTACCTAAAGTTGAAGCTGTGAAGTCTGACAACAAGGATGATGACATTGATATTGATGCCATTTAAAGGGGTGCGTGCGGCCCAGCTTAACAGTGTGATGCTGCGGATCTTTCTGCATCATCAGCCAGAAGTGCAACATGTATGTGCAAAAGCTAAAACGGCTTAACATCATGCTACACTTTCTACTAAAAATGTATTGCTGTGAGTGGTCTGTAATTAAGCCCAACAAGACATCTAGGGAGTCCATACACCTATCAGTGAGCAGATATAGTTTGCTTATTTATAGCATGTTTCTTTTTGAAAAATTAGTGGTGGACACATTTGGATCACATTTATACAGTTAAATAAAGATTTGATTTTTGGTCATTCTTCAGATTTTGGCTTTGAATGACTTAAGCTGAAATGGCTCCTTTTTAAAAAACACTGCACCATCATTAACCTGATAAGATTTTTGGAGCCTGTTAGATTTTGTTAGATGCTGAAACTGTAAAGATGTCTTCAGCAGAATGTAAACATAAGCTTATGTATAATTATCTTAATCAGCCATTGAGAAATACAGTACTTTCAAGCATTCAGTCCCTCAGATTGGCATCTGGTAATGTACATTCTTCCCATGCTGAGGTGGACTGATAATCAAATGGCAGTGCAACATCGTTATCTTACTGAGACGTAAAAATGACCTGAGTGTCCTATAAATAATTTTAAGAGCAGGTTTTGAAACTTGAATTGTGTTTTTTCAGTTCGTGTATACTTACCCCAAATTGTAGTCTTTGGAGTCATGTGCATTGCACGTTGGATGAGCCAGGGGAATTCTTACATTAACAAGCATTTTATGTGTATGTAGCTGTTGCTTTGTACTGACTGAGAAAATTCTGAAACTAGGGTGTGATTATATAGTAAGCTATGATTTTATTTGGGGGAAGCAGGAAAAGGTGCACTTAATCTCTAGCAAAAACTGCGCATAATTTTTCAACTTTTGTTATGATTTAATTTCAAAATATTAAGGGCATACTGTATCTTTTCATTGTGGATTTTCTCCTGATAATATGGTTTGTTCTTTAATGCCTTTTACATGTGGATACTTAGCTTATGCTTTTTAGGCTTTGGTTGCTATCTTGCCAAAATAAGTGTTACCGTGTCTCAGACTTGATTTCCCCCTCCCCCCAAAATGTCTTATTTAAAAGACGCTAAAAGCGTACTTCAAGTTAAAGCCTATATTTTGGTGTAAGACTAAAGGTGTTTTTTATTTCACATTGACTGTATCAGACACCCAAGAAGTCTGATGGTGGCCACTGAATGCAGGTGATCAGGGCCTGACCCCAGCCCATCCTGAGAGTTAGATTTAGAAATAACTTATTGGTGAATTCGGCTTAATTAGCTGATCCAAACTCAAGTGATATGGGTTATGGCTGTATCTGAGCGATCATCTTCAAAGGAAAAACTTGCACAAAGTACAGTGGGAATCAATCCAGAGGGTTAATTTTATTGGAAGCGCTGTCTTACATCATTCACCTTTCTTTTGTGATCCATTTTTTCCGGTTATAATGAGACCTTAATATAATGTATGTAAGAATTTTTCACATTGGAAATTATACAAACATTTGATACAATAAAACCTTGTTAGCTTGATATTTCAAGGAGGTAAAATCAAGTAGTCTTACTGGAGACCTACAAATCAGTCCCCGTCCTTTCCCTGCCCCCTACCTTTTGATCGATTTTGATGAGTGAAGCAGAAGCACCTACCTGGAGGGAATGTGCTTTGTCACACGAAAGAGATGAAATTTTTACAAATTACATCTCACTGAGGTTTCAAATTCTTTGCTGTAGGCCAGTTTGTTTTCATCATCTGAAGTCGTCTAGGAGATCCTGGTGACCTAAGCCAAGCTGCATTCAACATACCCAATGTCAAGCTGATAGGGTTCTGTTACAGTTGGGGTTGTTTGTTTTTGTTGTTTTTCCTTTCTTTAACCTGAAGGAAAACCTGTTTGGGGCTTCTAAACATTAAAGAAAAAATTTTGGCTTAGACTAGTATTCAGTCTGGTGCCAAACTTCAGTGGAATTCAAATCCACATAATAGGAGTTTTATCCGTAGAGGCTGTCCTAATAAATTAACCCTTCACTTTGATCTATTCAGTGGTCTTAAAATTTCCTGTTTCAAACAGCTACATTACTTGATTAAAACAATGTTAAAATTATATTTTGTCTCTGCTTTAATATTAAAATTAATCTAGATTCTTATTTTATAAGATTGAAGCATTGAACTCGCCGTATTTTGTAGCTGCTGCTGTGGATTTGGGTTGGGGTGTTTCCTTCTGTGGGTCCCAGCCTCGCTCAGAAAAACGGACGCCGTGCTCATTACTGTGGGTCAGTGATGTTCTGTAGGTCTCGTATCCTTGTTCTGTAGCTAACTGCAAACTGAAAAGGTCTGTCTTAATCTGACTTTCTGAAATCTTGATGGGTGCTTGCTGTAGAGAATAGAGATGTCAGGTATGTAGTTGTGTAATAGATCTCTGATTAAGGGAAATGGAGGAGATTGCTTTCCAACAAGATTTTACTGAAATTGATGGACCTGTAGGTCTAAAGGCTGGAGCAGGGAAGGGAGTATAAGTGCTCAGGGCTTTTCTTGTCAGGCTGTGTTGCAGTTTCTGCCATGGTTTACTCCAGTGTACTGAGTAATCCCTGAGTAAAGCCCTTTGGCTTGAAGATGACTTAGAAATGAAAGCTGGCACCTCTGAAAGAATGGAAAATAGAGAAGGGTATACTGGTGCATGCCCAGTGAGCCACCTTTCTGGATTTTTCATTTGTTGTGTTGATCCTCATTGTGATCTGAGATACATACTGTTATCCCGAGATCATCATCTGATCTGACTCTTGTGCCCAGCCACTTTGTCCTGCACTGCAGAGATAAAGATACGTTTAAAATCAAAATGAAAGGATTCTGCTGGAATCTACTTAGAGCTTCAGCACAATAGTCCAACCATAATTGAGATTAAAATTTTTTTAACAGTTCTGCAAACGATCCTTAGTGGACTCCGATAGCTACAGTTTGATCTGCCCGCACTCTAGAGTAACCCAGAAATGCAGAGTTGGCCCATGTCACGTTGTCCTGTGGATTGCTCTTCAGACGTGGCAGCCCAGTGGACTACTATGGTTCCTTAAGGCACTCTCAGTACCAGGACGCGGTACCGGTACTCCATACAGTGCATTTATTTCTCTGACCTGTCCCTACATAGACCTTGACTCTTTAGAATTGACAGGACATAAAGTGGAGTCATGTGGAGAAATGACTTGACAGAGTTCTCAGATCGGGCTTACATAGTCTTCAGAGTCTGACCTTGTGAGCCTTTGCTCTTTAGAAGATTGGGGGCCTGGGTTTTGTGTCCACCTGCAGTAGAGTTCTGTACTCCACAAACTTAACATCTGATTGTTCGCAGCCAGAAAATGGAACCAGATTATAATTCTTGTGTGCTAGAATATGGGGATGATCGCTAGCTACATGAAGAGAATTTTTCCTCAGAACCTAGACCAGGAGAATATGGTGTTGGGCTCTTAGAGCTAACCAGTAGGGTCTCTTGCCCCAGTCCCTGCCTTTGGGATGTTACTCAGTGACCTACTCACTTGGACTTTGGAATCAGACCTGGATTCTGGCCAGGGCCTCTCTAGATTGCACGTCTCCCTAATGGGATGGTAACTTCTTTGTGCAGCACTTGAAATTCTGATGGAAGCCCAATACTGCAGTCCATGGTGGTGTTAACTGGGTTCGGTCAGTTATAGAAAATTGGCCTGTCTGGGATATGGCAAGATAGTGTGCGCTGGGACCTCCAGACATCGGGAGCAGGAATCCGAGTAGACTGAGGAGAGCATTGGGTAGCTAAGTTATTTTTGGCCCGGGAGCAGTTAGGAGGTAGTCCAGTGTTTACAAAGCTCTCCGTGTGCCCTAGGTGGGTGTCAAGAGCGACACTTGACACAGTCCATGGTTTCTGCTGGGATCCCATAATAGCTGCAAATACCACCTAAACCAGTAGCCAGTTCAACCTGTCTCCCATCTAACACATTGAGTTAGCTGACAAGCTCCCCAGAGTGGAGACAACTGTCCTGGGGTCCTGTGGCACACCCACAGGCTGGACCCCCCAACATTTCTGCCTAAGCTAATGCTCTGCACCTTCCAGCTTCCAGATTTCTTGCCCTGTGGGGGACTTAACACAGATGAGGAAGAACTTTCTGATCGTTGGGCTGGTTTGTGCAGGAAAGACAGGGTGGCAGCTTGCAGGGTCTTCACCTTAGTGTGCGGTGACACTGCTGAAGGGGCTAGAGCCCTCAGGAGCCGTCTGCTCCAGACTGGGAAGCAGGGTTTCCCAGGGACCTGACGCCATCCCCTCAGGCATCCTGGCAGATCCCCTGAGCTCCCGACCTGCCTCAGACCTTGAATAAATTTGCAGTTGGTCCAGCTTTGTCCCTGCTCTGTAGGAGTTCCCAGACCAACACACACAGGATGGGGATAGAACTTGAGAGAGGAAATGACTGGGCACTTCAGGACTGCCTGAATTTAGAAGCATCTCTGAGGTTGAATATGAGGAGAAATTTGGGCGGGAAGAGGAGGGGAGCATGTCTGGAGAGGGATCCGTTCCCTGTGGATGACCGCAGCAGATGAGGCTGTAGGCAGGGAGGCCTTCTGCACGCTCCAGGCTTAGAATGGGGCCTTGTGACAGTAGGAAACAGTAAGTGTGCATCGTGCTGCTTTGGCAGCGGAGCCACTGGGAGCCCTGTGGCTGACCGCCAGCAGCTGCTGTGAGGGGTGGGCTACTAAAGACAGGGATGCATTGCTACCCTGAGAAGGTTGGAGGCCCCAAACGGCTTTAGCTGCTTTGAAGGCACAGTGTCCCAGATTGAAGAGCGCAGACCCAAGTCCCCATCCCAAAGGCAAAATCTGAGAACCCAGCAGTGCTGGAACTTCACCCTTGAGGCCAGATCTCCCATTTCAGGTATAATCTAAAAGCTAGTGTTACTGGAATCTGTTGCTTAAGTCCCAATTTTTATTTTCTTTTTTCCCTGAAGATCTTGTCGCAGCACAGCAGGGCGGGCAGCAGGCAGAGGGAGAAGCAGGCTCCCCACTGAGCGAAGGCCCCATTGCCGGTCTTGAGGTCAGCACGCTGGAGGGTCTCTGGAGGTTCAGGGCCTGAGTGGGCACAGGGTTTTTCTTTTCTAGACTGCAGGTTGGGGACCTCAAACTCAGAAGAAGAGTGTCTTCAGGTGTAACCACAAGTCGTAAATGTGAAGTTCTCGATAAAGAACTTTCTCCAGATGTAGAGAAGAGGATGGTTCTCCAATGAGTCTCGTGATCATGGAATTACTGGGAACCTTGCACAAGTCCAGCTTTGTAGAGACATTGTGGCATCCGAGGCACTGCCCACTTGTCTGCTCTCTTGGTTTTTTCTTTTTCTACTACCCATAAACTTCGGGTTCCCCGAAACTGTCCTCCATCTCTCTGTGACCTTGCTTTCACAGGTTGTCCTGTGGCCAGGAAGCTTGTTTCTGCCCAAGCCTTCAAGCTTCATAATTGAAATTCCCGTCAGGGTGTATGTGATACACTTCACAGATCCTCGACATTTCTATCCGGTTGATTAGTTTATTGCCAGCTGTTGTAAGCGCTCTTGGCACAGGCAGCTGTGACTAAGGGGGACAGGGTTGTCACGGGGTTTAAAACATGGCTGCCTTCTCATAAGCAGTCTACAGAACAGGTCTCCACCACCATGCAGCCTGAGGACAGAACACAGGCCGTGCTGTGCAGATCTTAACATCTGATAGAGGGGGGCCTTAAACCCTGGAGGTTACCTTACAAAGAGCTGGCCTTGCTCAGTTGTGACTTGAGTCTCTGTCAGAGAGGGTTTGGGGGTGGGGGCGGTTACAGAGTGGAGGAATCCTAGCTGAGCCACAGGGAACCCCAAGTAGTAGAGCCCCAAGGAAACTCAGGAGGAGCACCTTATGTGAGGGGAAAAGGCTGTGATGACCAGACTAGATAGAACACGGGCTGTGGGGAGAAGGACAAGCTGTGTGAAGGGAAGACCGTTCATACAGTTTGCAACGGCTTTGGCGTGTGTTGGTGGAAGAACCCAGGAGGCGGCTCGATAGGACTCTGCACCTGAGGTCTGAATTGGGAGACCTTCCTGCAAGGCAACAGCACAGTCTGTGCTCACAGAGTTCTCCATTTTTCTCCCCCCCCCCCCCC